>NC_092134.1:107210680-107512644 GCF_043159975.1 Macaca nemestrina
GAAACTTCAAATACATATTGGGAAATCAAGAACGCTGGAAATCATGCTATGCTTTCCTGGGCACAGCCTGAGGGAGGCTGCAGGCCTACAGGAGGATTGATGCACTTGGCTCAGTGCCACATCCAACATTAATGGAGGGAGAGTGTGGATTTGAGGAGGAGAGAGACTAAATATACGAGCCTGAGGCTATACTCTTGGCTCCCCATGGCCTGCAAATGAAATGCCTGGGATTGAGAAATGCCTTTTTATTCCAGTAGAATAGATGCAGAAGTGCTGAGAGGATAAGGAGTGCAGTGGAGGCCCCAGACCACAATAAGTGGGAACTTCAGGGCCAAAGGCCAATGCCACACCACCTCATCATTTTTCTTTGCACACTAGAGTGTATTGTGAGTAAAATTTCATCTCCATTGCAATAGATGTTAAAGGAGAGTGCTATTAGAAAACAGAGGCAGGAACATTTGCACATTCATTCTTCCTTTTTTCCAAGTGTTTGCTGAGTGCTTGACATACTTAGACAATGGACGGATAGCCTTATTTTCTATATCTTTTTTAAGAAGAGAAACCATAAAGACACCTTTTAGGGAAAGATATGTGCATATCCCCCTGAATTCTCCCTTTCTTGGTAGGAAGATATGTCTGTAGTATTTTTGTTCATAGAAATCTAATTCAAAAATTCAGCCAATTATTATTGAGCGACTCCTGTGTACCAGGTGTTGTGTTAACTCTTGGGGAAGAACAATGATGAACACTATAGAAACAGTGTTTTCTTTCCTTCCAGGCTAGGATGGAAAATAGTAATTAAATAATTGTGATACAGCTTCATAAGCATTGTGGTTGGATAAGCACAGTGTGCTAGAAGAGGATCTATGGCAGACCCTGAATCCAGATTTATACCCCATCTTCAGGAGTGGTTATGTTACTGTTAGGAGACTTGTACTTCACTTAGAAATTCTTTAATTTATGTAATAGATATCACTTGTGGAATATATAGGCTAAGGTACAACCCCACTCAGTCGTATGACTCCATTCATATGTCAGAGGGCTGAAAAGGAAGTGTAGTCTTTGGCAAGGAAGATGCCTTCAATAACTGCCATTGATAACCAATAACCCTGTGGAAGGGAAGCACAAATATTTGCTGGATAGTTAGCTCTCTCTGCTATAGAACCTGATAATTGTTTATGACCAATTGCTTTAAGTAAGTTCCTCAAATTATGCTTAGACAATGTATTTGTCCATTCTTGTGGTTTGCCAAATCGCAAAATTTAGAAGAATCAATGTAATTCCTTTATATGACCATTAAAATATTAGTGTCAGAAGTCTAGGTATGCTATGGTTAATACAATTTAAATTAATTTGTACATGTGACAACTCAAAGAGAGGGCTGTATATTGAGAAAAAATATTTATTAACCCCAAAAAGCCCATCCAAACATAGTGAGATGATTCTTGTAAAAGGCTTCTGCTTTAGATTTGTAAAATTAACTTTCTCCTCTTGTATATAAAAATGATGTATCTTTTCGTTCAAGGAGAAAAGCTATTTTTGAGCTCTGTGATTGATGTCCTCTTTCAAATTCAAGTAACTAATAACAGAATTGTGTCTATTGTATCAGCCTGGAAATAAGCAAGAAAGAGATGACACCACCATGCTTACTATTGATGAACTTAATAAAAGGACTCTACAAAGCTTTGAGACAAAATTAGAAGCATCAACAAGGGATAGTGAAACACTTTGAGTTTAGTACAGGTAAGAAGATGTTACTTCCATGCTTGCAGCAGCAAGGGGATGGAGCACTGCGAGAACCCGAGACAGAGAGGGCTAGTAGATAGAGACCACTATCTGAAGTGGCAACTGTAGATAACCAGCACAGCTGTTAATCAGATAAACTAAATTTCACCCTTTATTATTTCATCTTAATATTTCCCCTCAACCTCAGAGAAGGAATAATAAATGGCATAATGGTTAAAGGCACAAATTCTAGAGCCAGACTGCCTGGATTCAAATCCTAGTTTTGCCACTTTACTTATATCTTTGTGCCTTAACTTTCTCAACTGAAAAATGAAAATTTATCTCTTGCTGTTGAAAAGATTAAATGGGTTATAAGTAAATTCTTAGAGTACTATCTGACATATTGACAAATGCTGTAAGTCTTTTACCTATTTTCTTGGGTCTTTATTTTGATAATATACACAAACCGCAAGTTCTTTATGATGAATCAGTCAGTTTTGAAGTCTATTAGCCTTGGGTAGACTCTATGAAGTGAACAGATTTCTGCCTGCCCACTCCCCCATTCTTAGGCCAGTCACATGGTATAGGTTAGTCTGTCCTTTTGCCCAATGAGTGCTCACATACACCTTTCTAGGATATTGATGAAAGACTTCAATTAAGCTAACTAGCCATGTTCTTTGATTATACACAACCCATAATTACACTGGATCCTCTTCACTGGGATGGTTACCTGTCAGGATAATCTGAACTTGGAATTCTTTGTAACCATCTTTCCATTCTCCCTCAGAATGAAGACAACAAAGAGGAAAGCAGGAGAGGAAATGGAGAATTTATAGTTGCATGAACCAAGAATTTCCACATCTTCTTTTTCTTCTAGTCCAAGTTGTGTGTTGTATTAGTCCGTTTTGCATTGCTAGAAAGAGGTACCTGAGGCTGAGTAATTTATAAACAAAAGAGGTTTATTTTTTTCACAGTTCCGCAGGCTGTATGAGCATGGCACCAGCATCTGCTCAGCTTCTGGTGAGGCCTCAAGAAGCTTTCAATCATGATGGAAGGCAAATGGGAGCAGTCATGTCACATGGTGAGAGAGGGAGCAAGAGAGAGATACCAGGCTCTTTTAAACAACCAACTTTCATGTGAATTAATACAGTGAGAACTCGCTCATTACAGCAGGGAAGACACCAGGCCGTTCATGAAGGATCTGCCCCCATGACCCAAACACCTCCCACTAGGTCCCACCTCCAACACTAGAGATCAAATTTCAACATGAGATTTGGAGGGGATAAACATCCAAACCATTTCAGGTGTCTCTTGTTTTAACCAAAATTCCTAATTTCAAAATTATATTGTATTTTACAGTTAGTACCAGTGTCAACACTTTCTATTTTCTAACTATATTACTAGGCATGAGATTTCACACATCCCATGTAGATACTGGAGCTGGAATTTCAAATCTGTAAAAATAGAAATGGCAACAAAAGAATGAATCTGGAAGACTACTATGTTGTCATTAATTCCTTTAAAAAACTGCAGGCTAACAATTTTTCAGTGAAAAGTTTGAGGTGTAAATATTGGGAGCTTTCTATAAATCATCTAATATTTACCAAAAAGCAAAGACCTATGGGATAGGTGCTACTATTGATCTCTTTCCTAGTAAAGATACTTAGGTTAAAACTGGCCAGGTGTGGTGGCTCATGCCTGCGATCCCAGCAGGTTGGGAGGTCAAGGTGAGTGGATAACGAGGTCAGGAGTTCAAGACCAGCCTGGCCAAGATGGTGAAACCCCATCTTTACTAAAAATACAAAAATTAACTGGGCATGGTGGCGGGGACCTGTAATCCCAGCTACTTGGGACTCTGAGGCAGAGAATAGCTTGAACCCGGGAGGAGGAGGTTGCACTCAGCCGAAATCACTCCACTGCACTCCAGCCAGGGTGACAGAGTGAGACTCCATCTCAAAAAAAATAAAATAAAATAAAAGATTAAAACCAACTCCAGGTCCCTCAGTCCCTCAGAAATGCTGGGCAAGTAAATCTGTTCAGGTACAGAATATGCTTTAAAAGTTATGCTGCATAAATCATGTTACTGACTTGAAAATATACCAAGTACATACTGTTGATTAAAAAAATAGGTAACATATAAAGTGAAAGAATTCCTTTGAGGTAAAATATCATTTTTGTGTTTATATCTTTATATATTTCTATGAAGAGATGTCTAGACAAAATTATGTATATTTATACAACTCATATTTTATGTTTGTATTTTTTATAAAGAGATATTTAGAAAAATGCTCACTAGTACACTATATCTTAATAGAAATGTATAGATATAGCCACTTATATATGTATGAAACATGTTATATACTTATGTGTTTCTATATGAAAATATATACTAAAATGCTCATCACTAGCCCTGGTTTATGGACTTTTAAGTTATTTTAAACTTTCTTCTATTTTTTGTTTTGTTTGACTTTTTAAAATGACAAATGCATATTATTTTTATTAAAACATACCAATAACTTCACAGACTAATAAATCATGAATACCTCAGCATTAAAAAAGGAGGAATAAAATACAAACAATTAGAATTCTGATATAGCAAGCAATGTATTCTCTTTTTATTCATTCATTCAACAAATCTTCATTGGGTAGTAGAGATTGTGGTAGATACCTCGGGGAAAATGATGAACGAAGTCATTTCAGTCTCTAATATTAATGTACAAAATGCTTTTGAGAGCCAGTTCCAGAGCCCTAATGGAATCTACTGCTTCCATCCATATGCCTGTTCTGGCTGTAATTGTGTTTGTGTTTGTGTTGGGGGAGGCAAAGAGATAGGGGTAAGTGGAGTGGTAAGGAAGCCCATTACCCAAGGCATTCACTGTACTTTGCTGACAACCATGAGCAGAGAGTTCCTGTAATCCTTTCATGGATAGGGCTAAATGAGATCAGGCACAAGGAAGTACTTTATGTAAGTCACTATCTCCTTTCTCAGAGGCCTGGCTCTGGAAATCTCTGAATACAGGATAATTTATAATTTACACTCAGAAGTAGTGCTGGCCTCTATGGGTGCACACACACCCACGTCCTCTCCCACACTATTCCTTTACACCTTCCATGAAAAGTGTTTATCAGACACATTGTATAATTCAAAGTAAAAAAAAAAAAAATGGGGAAACTTCATTTCAAAAAGGAGAAATTGACAGTGGCTAAGAAAGTTTGAAATGTAATTTTCATCTCCCTTGACCGTAACCTGAAAAGCCTTGAGATAAATTCCTTACCTGTCTGAGTGCTTGTTCCAATTATTTTCTTTCTTTCCCTTCCTCCTCCATCAACCTATCCTCGCCCAACAATTTGAAAATAAACTGCTGCTTGGACCTGACAGGCAGACTTATCAGAGCAGGAGCACAGTCTAAAAACATATTCTTGATGCTGGGACAGAAAGGAGATCTAGGAACTTGGAATGTTTCCAAGAACTCAGCAACAGTCCAGGAGTTACGTGGTACTCTTTGTGTCTGTGTGTATAAGTGCCCAGGTTTATTTCTAATACAATTTTTTTTTTTTAAACGGGGGCTGCTTTATGACATGACCCTCCTAGATGGCAAGAGGAAACTTCTCTAACTTGATTTTGATCTTGGCTTTTCTATCTAGGACCAGTTTAAATGATTACTAGATGAGAGAGCAGCAAACTCCAGATACCTTATCATCTAGGGTAGTGGTCCTTAGCCTTTTTGGCACCAGGGACTGGTTTTGTGGAAGACAGTTTTTTTTCACAGACCTGGAGGTGGGAGTGGATGGATGGTTTCGGGATGAAGCTGTTCCACCTCAGATCATCAGGCATTAGTTAGATTCTCATAAGGAGCGTGCAATGCAACCTAGATCCCTCACATGCATAGTACACAATAGGATTCACGTTCCTATGAGAATCTAATGCTACCATTGATCTGACAGGAGGTGGAGCTCGGGCAGTAATGCTCACTTGTGCAATGCTCACCTCCTGCTGTGTGGCCCAATTCCTAACAGGCCACAGATTGGTAGCAGTTCATGGCCCAGGTGTTGGGGACCCCTGTTCTAAGGTTAAAATTGTTGTTATTAAATAGGATCATTCAGAACATGGAGAATTGTTTTCCTTTGCTCAAGAAAATATGACTTTTAGGAGTTTTAAAGTTTTATTAGTAATTGCTGAACTTTCAAGTAACATAATATTTATTTCTAGGTTTATAATGTTTTTTCCTTTAAAAGAGTATTAAGGAAGGGAAGTTAATTGGATTTAAGGAGTTAGATTGGATGATCTGCAAGGTCACTTCAGATGGTCTCTTAATCACATTCTGTGATTAAGTGGGTAGGTTTGAGATTTTAGTTTATAATCTGTGGAATTAGGCTGGTAATAGTGCTACATTAAAGGGGTGTCTGGGATGATAAAAGTCACTTGCCTCTCTCATGTTAATGGGTAAGATAGTAGAAAAACACCAAATCGTATTTGATAGCTCATTCATATCCCTAATTTGTCTTTCCCCTATTTTTATCACATAACAAAATAAGGGTTAAAAATTAGAGTTACCATATAGCTATTACATATCATCCACAAATCTGGATTCATAGTTAGTATAAATGTCCAAGATCTAAGAATCAGAATTCTGTTACATGGAGTCACATGGATATGATATAGAACAAAGGGATATTAAAAAAAGAAGGCATTTCAAGCAGAGACAAATCTATTCATGATGACAAAGAGTTGTGCATCAATGTGATATTTAGTTACCTGTAGGTAGTTCATCATTGCTAGACCAAGGGGTATATATTGTAATGGGGAGGAGGCAGGAGGAAATGAGTAAAGGCCAGGGCTAAAGTGGTAGTCAGGGGTCAGATGTGAAGGGCCTTGAGGGCTGAGCTAAGGAATTATAATTTTGTTCTTAAGACTATGCTGATCCATGAAAAATTATTGACAGACTCTGAGTCGGGGATGACATGTCTGGTAGATAACTGGGTATGCTGATTTGTACGCCAGCTAGTTAGAGGCCGGAGAATTAAATGCCACAGTCATCAGCACACAAATGATCATCTCTGGGTACTGGGAGAAAAGTGACAGGAATATAATGGTTATACGATGATACACTTGCCTTCTCTTTACCCACCCCAACTCCCACTGAGAAAAATCAGAAGGATGGGACTGAGGAGTTCAGTTCCACCTCTTGCCCTGTGTTAGGAAGGCAGAGAGTGCTCCTTCCCACCCGGCTCCCCAGGTTGGACTGTGGTATAGCTGTGAACAGCTCCATGCCTTTCCAAAGCTGCTTTGGTTTTTTTTTACTTTACTAGACATTACCCACTTAAGAGCAGGACTGAAGGGAGCAGGAAGCAGCACAATTCACTTCTTTCCCCAAGCCCCCTAAAGAGGAGCTGTAGGAAGAGGGAGTACGCTAAAGGGTTAAAAGATGTTTTGGAGAAGAATTCTAGAAAATGCAGTATTTCGTGTAATTTCCTTGCTGATGTTGATGAAAAGAATCAAACCCTATAAAATATTTGAAGAGATTTATTCTGAGCCAAATATATGAGTGACAAATGGCCCATGACATAGCCCTCAGGAGATCCTGAGAACATGTGCCCAAGTTGTTCTAGGCACAGCTTAGTTTTATACATTTTAGGCAGACATAAGACTCAATCAAATACATGTAAGATGCACAGTGGTTCGGTCTGGAAAGTCAGGCCAACTGGAAGCAGGTGCTTCCAGGTGATAGGTAGATCCAAAGATTTTCTGATTAGCTGTTGGCTGAAAGAGTTAAGTTATTGTCTGAAGACTTAGGAATGTCTGGGTTGAGATACAGGGTTGTGGAGATCAAGGTTTTATCATGCAAATGAAGCCTCCAGGTAGCAGACTTCAGAGAGAACAGACTGTAAATATTTTTTATCAGACTTAAAGAGTCTGTTCTATCAGTAACTCCAGAAAAGAGAAGAGTGTAATGAGGCATGGCCAGCTCCCCCTTCCCATCATGTCCTGAACTAATTTTTTAGGTTAGCTTTGAAATGCTCTTGCAGAGAGAAGGAGTCCATTCAGATAGTCAGGGGCTTAGAATTTTATTTTTGGTTTACATTCTTTATATCTAAACAAGGTTCTAGGTAAACTGCTCACTTTGGACAACTGAAGGTTTTTTTTTTTTCCCCCCTTTTCTTTTCTTTTTAAAACAAAGAAATATAAAAAATGGATGAGTGTTAACAGAAGTTTATAAATTCTGAGTAAACAAGAGAGAAGAGGCCAAAACCCTACTGAACTTTAAATACAAGGTTAAGGGAAAAAAAAGTAATGATTGTTTCATGCAGACCTTTTGTGTATCCTCACCACACTGCCTTACTTTCTATTGCCTTAGGGCAAATTGAGTCTACACTGACTTTAAAGTTTAATGGGCTTTTCTCCTCCCTGTGTGCTTTTTTTTTTTTTTTTTTTTTTTTTTTGGTGAGACAGGGTCTCACTGTTGCCCAGGCTGAAGTGCAGCCATCATGGTTCACTGCTGCCTTGATCTCGGAGGCTCAAGCCATCCTCCCATCTAAGTCTACTGTGTAGATGGGACTACAGGCTTGCACCATCGCGCTTGGCTAATATTTTGATTTTTTGGAGTCAGAGTCTCACTATGTTACCCAGGCTAGTCTCAAATTCCTAGGCCCAAGCCATCATCCTGCCTAGGCCTCCCAAAGTGCTGGGATTACAGACCTGAGCCACTGCGCCTGGCCTGTTTGTTGTTATTGTTTTGTTTTGTTTTCTTGTTTCTTTGTTTGTTTTAAAGCTGTAAGGAAGGTCCAGCAGAGAATAGGGCATATATTGGTTATAGTGCAAGGACAGATCATCAGACTTGCTTGGAAAGGAAGTGCTGGTAGATTAGATTAGAATGTTTTTGTATCCTAGAAAATCTAGTGCACAGGTCTATGCCAGTGTACATCTGTTGCTATGGCTGGACCTAAGCAATTTTGTCAAGTACAGCTCTTTGATAAATACCAGTATTGAGAGATGGTCACCTTCCAACCTCCATATCAAGTTAAAGAAAGCAAATGTGAGACCAAATCCTGACCATGCATACAGAGATCCATTAAACGAACATTAAGAAGCAGGTATAAAACAATTCATACAATACATTCAGTGTTCTTAGTGAATTCCTAGCTCTCTCTTCTATTTTGTGTTCTAACAAGACCTAGCATGAAATATTTACTCAAGGCAAATGTGATAATATTCTAAAGGCAGAAATCAGTTAGATTCATAATCAATATCGGGCAACCTAAATCCTTTAACTAAGTGGCTGGACGTAGTTTTGTTACAGAATCAATCTTTGGGAGGCTTTCCAAAAAGCAAAGGGCTTGCTAGAATCTCATATTCATTTGAGGGTTGAAGTAGATGTAATATACTTTAGTCAATTCATATATTTTGACTTTCATCATTGAGAATTCTATTTTGAACATCTGTTGTCTAATTAACAGTCCACAAATTTTCACCAACATTTTTCCTAACATTCATTATGCTAATTTAAGTCTTTGGTGTAGATCAGAAAGAATGACAGCAGAAAGGCTTGCAGTAGCGATCGCTGGAGTGTGAATGTTTCTGATTAAATGCTAGCTGATCAGGCCTGGAGTGTGACTTCCAGATTAGGGCAACAAACTACTCCTATAGTGTCACTTAAACTAATACAAGAAGATTATTGTATTGTGCTGAAGTGTTTTAAGTTATAGAGTTCATGACACTTGCGATGGTTAACATCCTAGCCTACTTGCTAATAGGAGCTTCCCTAAAATCCTCAACTGGCTGGCAAGGACTCATTAAAAAAGTATGAAAAGTGGTATGTTACTGGTGCACCTTTAAAGCAATGAGAGCACTTTACATTAAACCATATCAAAATGGCCTTGTTACTTTGCATTCACACTGATTAACTCATTTATATTCTACAGGAGTAAAGCTTTGGTTTGTAAAATGCTCCAAAATTCAATATGTCAAAGCAAAGCATATATTTAATTACATAATTTGATTAATAGTGCTTTAGAGAGCACACTTGACATTTACTTAGGAAATCTAATTCCTTTGGGAATTGTTTACTGCTAAGACATAAGTATACATTTATATTAATATTGCCTTCCAAAAGCAAAATTGCCTTTCCTTCAATAAAGAGATCATGCCAATTTTGGTCATTTTTAAAAATTGAGAATTGATGAGTGTTTTCATGTTGTTTTTCAATAAGGCCAGGTAAAATACAGGAAGTCCATTTCACTATGGCGGGATAAAATGACATCTTTTAGTATAGGACAACACTGCAACTAAATGTTTTGGAAACTCTTATTGATATTTATGCTATCAAATCTTTAGTTCTTTATTTTCTGATGAGTAATAGCTTTATTTTATTACACTTGTAGTGAAATGTGACAGAATATGTAAGTTCAACTTAAATACCACAAAAATGGTTTTTCTCCTTACTTGAGTTTACTAATAAAGTGCAGGACTTCCCACCTCTCGATGGATTAGTTCTGCTGTGTAAGGCAACTGATAGACTGTAATTGTATTTGTAAATATTCTTCATATTGTCCCCTTTGCTACTGATGAGGAAAGGACAAAGAATCATTAGGTAAGACATTACTGAATGAGACCCTAATTACATGTGAACAGTTCTACTGAGCAATTAGGTGTGAAGCTGGAGACAGGCAATGGGTAGAGTAGAAGTAGGGTTGCCAGATAAAATATATAGTTAATTTGAATTTCAGATATACAACACATGATTTTTTAGTATGAGTATGTATGTATGTATGTGTGGGACATATTTATACCAAAATATTATTCCTTATTTACATGAAATTCAAATTTAACTAAGCTTTCTATACTTTTTGTTTGTAAAACGTGGCAACTCTAGGTAGGAAGTGGGGGGTGTTGCAAGTTTATATTTTAATTTCTATTTTTGTCTGCATTTTGAATATTGTTTCTTAAAAAAGTGGTGATCTTAAATGAAAACTTCTTTAGGAAAAAATTCTGGACTGAGATTTAGAGGGTTTTCTTGTTTTCTACCTAGGACTTTGTGAATTTTTCTTTCTGAAGCCTGTAATTCAAAATGATGAGAAAAGCAAGCACACTTCAGTTGTTTGGAAATGAGTAACTCAGGGAAACTGGAGAGGAAATGGATGGATTCTAATGCTGGATCATTGGTACAATTTGTAGATTGGCACACCACTTTAGCTCTGGGAGGCTCTACATTAATTACTAAAAAATAATGAGATTTAAAATCAAATATACTTGAGTCCAACTATAAAACTTATGATGTGACTTTGAACATTATTGTCTTCCTCAATATAATGAAATGAACATAACAGTAGTAATCCTGTCATGTGTATTGAGTCAAATAATTATAAAATTCTTGGCATGATACTTGATACACACAAAATACTACAAAAATGGCAGCTTTGTTCTCATGCCTTTTCAACTCAAGTGTGTTTTGCAATAAGTTGGATATTTATTCTCTACTAAAAAACACAAAAACTAGCCACGCGAGGTGGCGGGCGCCTGTAGTCCCAGCTACTCGGGAGGCTGAGGCAGGAGAATGGTGAACCTGGGAGGCGGAGCTTGCAGTGAGCTGAGATCCCGCCACTGCACTCCAGCAGGGGCGACAGAGCAAAACTCCATCTCAAAAATAAAAAATAAAAATAAAAGTAAACAGAAAAAAATGTAGTAATGCCAGTTCAGGGAAAATATTTTATTTAATGTATAAATTAGGCCAAGAAATAGGGACTGCCTGTAGTCCCAGCTACTCAGGAAGCTGAGGCAGCAGAATGGCGTGAACCCCAGGGGCACAGCTTGCAGTGAGAGGAGATTGCGCCACTGCACTCCAGCCTGGGCGACAGAGCAAAACTCCATCTCAAAAATAAATAAATAAACAAAGTAAAGTAAAATAAAAAGAAATAGGGACAAAGAAATCTCTTTTTCATAAAAGAAGAAAGAACACGAACAGTTTTGCTTGTGCTGTATTTTTTCCCTGTTAAAATTTTCTCCTTTATTGTATTTCTAGAGCTCTATGAATTTTTAACTAAGCTCCTCTTTTAAAATATTTCAGTATTTGTCACTGATACGGTTTGGATTTGTGTCCCTGCTTAAATCTCATGTGGAATTGTAAATGCCAGTGTTGGAAGAGTGACCTGGTGGGAGGTGATTGGATCATGGGGGCAGATTTCCCTCTTGCTGTTCTCATGATAGTGAGTGAGTTCTCACAAGATCTGGTTGTTGGAAAGTGTGTAGCACCTCCCCCTTCACTCTCTCTTTCTCTTTTTCTGGTCATGTAAGACGTGTCTGCTTCCTTTTTGTCTTCTGCTATGACTGTAAGTTTCCTGAGGCCTCCCCTGCTATGTATGCTTCCTGTACAGCCTGTGAGTAATTAAACTGTGAGTAAACTGTGAGTAAACTGTGAGTAAATTAAACCTCTTTTCTTTATAAATCACCTAGTCTCAGGTAGTTCTTTATAGCAATGAGAGAAGGGACTAATAGTCACCAATAGTATTCATTTTCCTTTTTACTAAAAAGCTAAATTTATGTCATCAGTAATAATGTCAGATCTAGAAGTCTATGGAATTTCAATGCAGAAATATTATATTTCCAAGTAGGCAGAAACCCGTGAGAATTTTATTCTTATTGTTACTATAATAGGATACTTTATTTATTTTTATTTCATTTTTAATAATTATTTTTACAGTATTGCACTCATCCTAAAACTGATGATACATTGTAAAAAATATGGTATAATGTGTGATTATTGTAGCTAACCATAACAATAGTAACCTTGTGATAGAATTGATAGGATGTATCTATGCTTTTTTTCTCAACTAAATCAAAGTATAATAACCTGGTAAGGCAAAGTTTCAGAATCTCAGTGGATGGAATTGCTGTTCCAAGGTAGTACTCTTTGGGTTCTGTATGAATTACATCTGTTTATGTTGACTAAACCATCATTCTGATTTTGTGGATGAAATCACCAAATTCATAAGTCCTCCCTTTGTGAACTGAGGAGGCTCAGTGACTTAGAAGAAACCCAATTCTCTTCAACTCCATATTTGAATCTTTCTGGAATTTTTGTCACCTAACTGACAAGGTTTAGGGAAGTATTTCCACTTAATAGGAAATTACATTTATCAATCATGTCCCAGGTGCCGAGAGTAGATGGACAAAATACACTTAAACAATGTGCAGTTACAGGAAGATGGACCACCTGTATGCATGGTGTGATTGGAAGCAAGTGTGGCATAGAAAGGCAAGAGATATAAAGGAGGCCAGGGAAGTCTTCTAAGCTAAGGCTTGTAAATGAGAATAGACATGAGCCCCAATGACTTGGCAACACCAGCCACTTCCTGAAGGTAAAAGAATTGGAGCAGATTAAGTTAAAGATCGCCATAGAAAATAACCCATCTTGAAGATTGTAAGAGGAAAATAAAAGGACAAATATTGCTTAGACTAACAGCATTAGAATTTTTAGACATTTAAAACAAATTCTTCCTCATTAACACTTGACTAAAAATAACAATAGAAATAACAAGAAAATGGAAATTAGGCAAATACACAGCCAACCAAAGGTACAGTCAGCTGTCCATATCCATGGATTCCACATCTGTGGATTCAACAAAGCACAGATCAAAACTATTGGGGAAAAAAAATGTGTCTGTACTGAACATGTACACGTACTTTTTCCTTGCCATTATTCCCTTAATGATAGAGTATAATGACTATTTACATAGCATTTACATTGAACTAGGTATTATAAGTAATCTAGAAATGATTAAAATATACTATATTTTAAATGCTATGTATTTAATGTGAATATGCTGTAATATAAAATACTATTGCCATTTTATATCAGGGACTCAAGATTTTGGTATCCACAGGAAGTCCTGGAACAAATTCTCCATGGAAACTGTGGGTCAACCATAATTTATCTGCATTTAAAATGTAACAGGCACTGTGCCTAAGCTCTATGTACATTATCTCATTTCATACTCACTACAGCTCCTTAAAGGATCATTGTCCCCATTTTGCAGATGAAGAAGTTGAGGCTAAGGGGAGTTAAGGACTAGAGCTCGGGTTAAAACCTAAGTTTGGCTCCTTAGCCTGTAGTATAATTTTTATAAACTGCTCTTCTTTAATTCAAGGGACAAGTTGCTTGGTATTCCTCTTCTTGTCACACTAACAAGGCAGAATAGACTGAAGAAATCAACAGAAGTTCTTAAAATTGAATTATTAGCATTATCTTCCATGCTCTTTCACCCACAGATGAAGAAAATATATGCACTCAGCCACTTACGCAGACAAAGAAGGCTAATAAAAGATTTGTTTCTTATATTAATGGAATTATCTTGTAGAGAGGAGAAAAAGCAACAATAAGTCAAGTATTTGCCTCTTGGTATAGCCCCAGAAAACCGAATCCATTTGGAGGGCTAAAGTGGAAATAGTTGTCTATTTACAACACATTTTTAATGCTCTACTCTTTCCAAGTGTTTTTTTGTTTTCTTTTTTCCTCTGTCTAAAAAGAAGGTTGGAAGCTTTTTTGTAAGTACATTGGGTGATGAGATCCATATCTTGTGGATCAGTGTTTTAAAGATTTGTAGGTGGCTAAAACCTGTTTGTGATAGGGCTAACAGAGCAGGGAAGAAAATGGAAATTAGGCAAATACACAGCCAATCAAATGTCAAGAAATGAGGATAATTTTTCTGGCTGTATTTATTTTCAACTCAAGCTGCAACATGAGCCCGTCTGTGAAAATTCCATTCCTTGCGAGACACTCTTAGAGTAGTCTTCAATGTTTCCACCAGAGGGCAGTAATGTCCTCTGCTATATCTTGAGTGGCGGTGAATATTCATCAGTCGGATGTAACAGTGGGAGAGTGATTTACCCAGTCTGCATTTAGACAGGAGGGTGAATTTGGTACCAAAGCCCAAATAGAATTCAGAGCAGTGATATTACAGCAACAAACATGAACTGCAAAGGCTTTTAAATCAAAAGTACAAACAATAATACCGTCGTCAAAGTTGATTGAATTGGGATGGTATTCGAAATTCAGAGTATGATTAATCCTGGAAGATGCCATCAACAGTGTTCAGTGCGCATAATGGCAAAATCCTTGTGTCTCATGAAACCACAGGAAGATCATCTTTCAGACCAAAAAAGAAATAAAGATGGAGCCTTTCTTCTAAGATGCTCAAATATCTAAATCACTTTGAAGGCAATGGGGTAGGTCTCTTGTGTCTAATTACACCTGTCTCTCATTCCACTATTGCAGATTGGTTTAACTGGAATTAGACACTAAGATGGAGTCTGAGGTGCAAAATGCTCACAATGGTCCAACACTTGGGAAAGGAGGTGGGAGAAAGCAAAACTGGCGAGGGCATGAAATTGAAAAGTGGTCCAGGCCTGGCAAAGCCTTGACCAATATGGCTAAGAGCCCTGGTGCGAGAATTGCCCTCCAGTGTTCTGTGTTACATGAACCTGACTAGTTCTTTATACCCCTGCCTCGCTCGGTCCTGGATGTGAGCTGCCCCAAGAAGGGCTGAGGAAGTCTCTGTAGGAGCTGTGAGATGAAGGCTATGTGGATATGTGAAATGGAACTTTTCTTATTTATTACAGATGAATTCAGTTTTTGGATGTAAGATAAAGTGGGCCAAAGGGCTCTTTCCTTGTCATTCCGAAAGAGTCCTTCTTCAATGCAATCATACTGCAATTTTTCTAAGAAATAGTTTTGTCCTATGATTGTGATGGATTTCCTTTTCCATAAAATTACATAGCTGTAAGAATGACAAAAGCTTACTCATCTCAACCTACTCAGTTTACAAATGTGGAATGTGAAGTCTATAAGAGTTAAGTAACTTATTGGCAATTACACAAGTAAGTTAGTAGCAGAGTCAGAATTCAAATCTCATTAGATTACTCAATCCAGTACTCATTCTAATTTACCAACATGTACCAATCTAGCCACACACTACTGCCAAGATTTTTTTTTTTTTTTTTTTTTTTTTTTTTTTGTAATCAGTGACATCAATAATATACTAGCTTCTCTCGGCAATGGATGACTCAATCTGGAAATCTATTCCGCCCCCAGTTTTAGCTGTTGATATATTTCTTTCAAGGCCAAGTTCAAATGCTGTCTCCATTCTGTTTGGTTGAGTTTTCCTTTACTTGGTAAGGAAGGAGGTATCAGTTGATTCAAGTTTCTTCCTGGTTGGAAGCCAATGGAAAGCCGATTTAATGAAACTCTTCATGCGTACCATTAGTGGTTGGGGAAAACATGAGAAAACTAGGAGCAAGAGAGGGGAGGAAAATGAAGTATTTAATTAAAAAGAATTCAAGTTATTACTCAAGCCCGTTTTTAAAAATTATTTCAGTAATTTATTAATATGAAGAGAGCACAGATTCTTTTTTATTTTATCTTTTTTTTAGATTTCAATAGTTTTAGGGGAACAAGTGGCATTTGGTCACATAAATAAAAGTTGTTTAGTGGTGATTTCTGAAATTTTGATGCACCAATCACCCGAGCAGTGTACATTGTACCCAACGTGTAGTCCTTTATCCCTCCTCCCCTTCCCTCCAGTTCCCTTGAGTCTCCGATTGTCCATCGTATCATTCTTATGTCCTCATAGGTTAGCTCCCACTTACGAGTTGCTGCAGATGCCATCATTGTATTCCTTTTTATGGCTAAGTAGTATTACACAGTATGCATATAGCACATTTTCTTTACTCACTTGTTGATTGATGAGCATTTGGACTGGTTCCATATTTTTGCAAGTGTGAATTGTGCTGCTATAAACAAGAATGTGCAAGTATCTTTTTTGTATAATGACTTCATTTCCTCTGGGTAGGTACCCAGTAGTGGGATTGCTGGATCAAATGGTAGCTCTACTTTTAGGTCTTTAAGGAGTCTCTACACTGTTTTCCATAGTGGTTGTACTAGTTTACATTCCCACCAACATGTAAAAGTGGTCCCTTTTCACCACATCCACACCAATATCTATTATTTTTTCTTTTTTCTTTGTGGTCATTCTTGCATGAGTAAAGTGGTATTGCATTACAGTTCTGATTTGCATTTCCCTGATAGTTAGTGATGTTAAACATTTTTTAATATGTTTGTTGGCCATTTGTATATCTTCTTTTGAGAATTGTCTATTCATGTCCTTTGTCCACTTTTTGATGGGATTGTTTTGTTCTCACTGATTTCTTTGAGTTCCTGGAAGATTCTGGATATTAGTCCTTTTTTGGATGTTATAGATTGCAAAGATTTTTCTCCTACTCTGTGGGTTCTCTGCTTACTCTGCTGATTGTTTCTTTTGCTGTGCAGAATTTTTTTTTTTTTTTTTTTTTTTTTTTTTTTTTTTTTTTTTTTTTTTTTTTTTTGGAGACAGAGTCTTGCTCTGCCTCCCAGGCTGGAGTGCAGTGGTGCGATCTTGGCTCACTGCAACCTCCGCCTCCTGGGTTCAAGCAATTTTCCTACGTCAGTCTCCTGAGTAGCTGGGACTACAGGCATGCACCACCACATCCAGCTAATTTTTGTATTTTTAGTAGAGATGGATTTCATTATGTTGGCCAGGATGGTCTTGATCTCAAGACCTCGTGATCCACCTGCCTTGGCCTCCCAAAGTACTGGGATTACAGTGAGCCACTGCATCCAGCCAGAAACTTTTTACTTTAATGAAATCCCATCTATTTATTTTTATTTTTGTTGCATTTGCTTTTGGGTTCTTGGTCATGAAGTCTTTGCCTAAACTATGTCTAAAAGGGTTTTTTTAAATGTTATCTTCCACAATTTTTATGGTTTCAGGTCTTAGATTTAAGTCTTTGATTCATATTGAGTTGACTTTTGCATAGGGTGAGAGATGAGGATCCAGCTTCATTCTTCCACCTGTGGCTTGCCGTTTATCCTAGTACCATTTGTTAAATAGGGTGGCCTTTCCACACTTTGGTTTTGTTTGCTTTGTCAAAGATCAGATGATTGTAAGTATTTGGCTTTATTTCTGTGTTCTCTATTCTGTTCCATTTCTCTATATGCCTATTTTTATGCCAGTACCATTCTATTTTGGTGTCTATGGCCTTATAGTATAATTTGAAGTCAGGTGTTGTAATGCCTCCAGATTTGTTCCTTTTGCTTAGCCTTGCTTTGGCTATGCAGGCTTTTTTAGTGTTCCACATGAATTTTAGGATTGTTTTTTCTAATTCTGTGAAGAATGATGGTGGTATGTTGATGGAAATTGTACTGAATTTGTAGATTGCTTTTGGCAGTATGGTCATTTTCACAATATTGATTCTGCCTATCCATGAGCATAGGGTGTGTTTCTATTTGTTTGTGTCATGTATATTTTTTTCTAGCAGTGTTTTGTAGTTTTCCTTGTAGAAGTCTTTCACCTCCTTGGTTCAGCATATTCCTAAGTATTTTATTTCTCGCAGCTATTGTAAGAGTTTGAGTTCTTGACTTGATTCTCAGCTTGGTACGTGTTGGTGTATAGTAGAGCAACTTATTTGTGTATATTAATTTTGTATCCTGAAACTTTGTTGAATACATTTATCATTTCCATGGTCTTTTTGGATGAGTCTTTAGGGTTTTCTAGATATACGATCATATCTCTAGCAACTATTACCAATTTGGATGCCCTTGATTTCTTTCTCTTGTCTGATTGCTCTGGCTGGGACTTCCAGTACTATGTTGAATAGAAGTGGTGAAAGTGGGCATTCTTGTTTTGTTCCAGTTCTCGGAAGGAATGCTTTCAGCTTTTCTCTGTTCAGTATAATGTTGGCTGTGGGTTTGTTATAGATGGCTTTTATTACCTTAAGGTATGTTCCCTTTATGCCGATTCTGCTGAGAGCTTTAATCACAGGGATGCTGGATTTTTTTCAAACACTTTTTCTGCGTCTATTGAGATAATCATGTGATATTTGTTTTTAATTCTCTTTATGTTTTGTATCACATTTATTGACTTGTGGATGTTAAGCCATCCCTGCATCCCTGGTATGAAACCCACTCGATCATGGTGGATTTTCTGTTTGATCTGCTGTTTTATTCTGTTAACTAATATTTTTTTTATTCTGTTAACTAATATTTTTTTTGAAGATTTTTTGCATCTATGTTCATCAGAGATATTGGTCTGTAGTTTTCTTTTTTTGGTATATTCTTTCCTGGTTTTGGTATTAGGGTGATATTGCCTTCATAGAATGATTTGGGGAGGATTCTCTCTTTCTTTATCTTTTGGAATAGTGTCAATAGAGGATTGTTACTAACTCTGTTTTGTATGTCTGACAGAATTCAATTGTGAAACCATCTGGTCTTGGCTTTTTTTTCTGTTAGTAACTTTTGAATTATCCTTTCAATCTAGCTTCTTGTTACTGGTTTGTTCACAGTTTCTATTTCTTCCTGGTTTAATCTAGGAGGGTTGTATATTTCCAAGAATTTATTCATCTCCTCTAGATTTTCTTGTTTGTGCATGTAAAGGTGTTCATAGTAGCCTTTAATGATCTTTTGTATTTCTGTGGTATCAGTTGTAATAACTCTCATTTTGTTTCTAGTTGAACTTATTTGGATATTCTCTCTTCTTTTCCTGGTTAATCCTTTCAAAGAACCAACTTTTATTTCATTTGTCTTTGGTATTTTTTGTTTCAATTTCATTTAGTTCTCTTCTAGTCTTGGTTATTTCTTTTCATCTGCTAGGTTTGGGTTTCATATGTTCTTGCTTCTCTAATTCCTTGAAGTGTGACCTCAGGTTGTTTATTTGTGATCTTTCAGACTCTTTGATGTAGGCATTTATTGCTGTGAACTTTCCTTTTAGTATTGCTTTTGCTGTATTCCAGAGGTTTTGATAGATTGTGTCACTGTTATTGCTCAGTTCAAAGAATTTTTAAGTTTTCATCTTGATTTCATTGTTAATCTGACAATAATTCAGTAGTAGATATTTAGTTTCCATGTATTTGCATGGTTTCGAGGGTTCTTTTTAAAGTTGATTTCCAATTTTATTATTGAGAGAGTTCTTGATATAATTTCTATTTTTCTAAAATTTTTTGAGACTTGTTTTGTGGCCTATTATATGGTCTATCTTGGAGAATGTTCATGTGCTGATGAATAGAATGTATAATCTGCAGTTGTTGGGTAGAACGTTCTATAAATATCTGTTAAGTCCATTTGTCCTAGGATATAGTTTTAAGTCCATTGTTCCTTTGTTGACTTTCTGTCTTGATGATCTGCCTAGTGCTGTCAGTGGAGTATTGAAGTCTCCCACTATTATTGTGTTGCCATCTATCTCATTCCTTAGATCTAGTAGTGATTGTTTTATAAATTTGGGAGCTCTAATGTTAGGTGCATATATATTTAGGATTGTGATATTTTCCTGCCAGATGAGTCCTTTTGCCATTACATAACATCCCTCTTTGTCTTTTTTAACTGCTGTTGCTTTAAAGTTTGTTTTGTCTGATATAAGAATGGCTACTCCTGCTTTCTTTTGGTGTCCATTGCCATGGAATATCTTTTTCACCCTTTACCTTAAGTTTATGTGAGTCCTTTTGTGTCAGGTAAGTCTCTTGAAAACAGCAGATACTTGGTTGGTGACTTCTAATCCACTCTGCCATTCTGTATCTTTTTTTTTTTTTTTTTTTTTTTGAGACGGAGTCTCGCTTTGTTGCCCAGGCTGGAGTGCAGGGGCACAATCTTGGCACTTACTGCAACCTCTGCCTCCTGGGTTTAAGCAATTCTCCTGCCTCACCCTGCTGAGTAGCTGGGACTACAGGCATGTGCCACCATGCCTGGTTAATTTTGTATTTTTAGAAGAGATGGGGTTTCACTGTGTTAGCCAGGATGATCTCAATCTCCTGACCTCATGATCTACTTGACTCAGCGTCCAAAAGTGTTGAGATAGCAGGCGTAAGCCACCACACCTGCACCCGGCCTTTGTATTTTTTAAGTGGAGTATTTAGGCCATTTACATTCAACATCTGTATTGAGATGTGAGGTACTGTTCTTTTCATTGGGATTGTTGCCTGAATACTTTGATTTTTTTTCATTGTGTTATTGTTTTATAGGTCCTGTGAGATGTATACTTTAAGGAAATTCTATTTTGATGTATTTCAAGGATTTGTTTTGAGATTTGGAGCTCCATTTAGCAGTTCTCATAGTGCTGGCTTGGTAGTGGTGAATTTTCACAGCATTCATTTGTCTGCAAAATACTATATCTTTCCTTCATTTATGAAACTTAGTTTCACTGGATACAAAATTCTTGTCTTATAATTGTTTTGTTTAAGGAGGCTAAAGATAGGACTCCAATCCCTTCCAGCTTGTACGGTTTCTGCTGGGAAATCTGCTGTTAATCTGACAAGTTTTTATTTATAGCTTATTGATGCCTTTGCCTCACAGTTCTTAAGATTCTTTCCTTCGTCTTGACTTTAGATAACCTGATGACAACGTGCCTAAGTGATGATCTTCTTGCGATGAATTTCCCAGGTATTCTTTGAGCTTCTTGTGTTTGAATGTGTAGATCTCTAGCAAGACTGGGAAAGTTTTCCTCAATTATTCCCTCAAATATGTTTTCCAAATTTTCAGATTTCTTATTTTCCTCAGGAACACCAATTATTCTTAGGTTTGCTCGTTTAACATAATCCCACACTTCTTGGAGGTTTTGTTCATTTTTTAAACACTCTTTATTTTTTTGTTTTTGTTGGATTGGGTTAATTCAAAAGCCTTGTCTTTGAACTCTGAAGTTCTTTCTTCTATTTGTTTGATTCTATTGCTGACTTTCCATTGTATTTTGCATTTCTCCAAGTGTGTCCTTGATTTCCAGAAGTTGTGGATTTTTTTTTTTTTTAACTTATGCTATCTATTTTACTGGAGATTTTTCGATTCATATCCCATATCTTTTTTTTTTTTTTTTAATTTGCACTCTACCTTTCTCTGATGACTCCTTGATTGCCTTAATAATCGACCTTTTGAATGCTTTTTCTGGCAATTCAGAGATTTCATCTTGGTTTGGATTCATTGCTGGTGAACTAGTATGATTTCCTGGGGGTGTTAAAGAACCTTGTTTTGTCACATTACCAGAGTTATTTTTCTGATTCCTTCTCATTTGTGTAGACTATTTCAGAGGGAAGATCTGGGACTCAAGGGCTGCTGCTCAGATTCTTTTGTCCCACAGGGGTGTTCCCTTGATGTGGTGCACTCCTCTTTCCCCTAGGGATGGGGCTTCCTGAGAGCTGAACTGCAGTTATTGTTATTTCTCCTCTGGATCTAGCTACCCAGCAGAGGTATCAGGCTCCAGGCTGGTATTGGGGAGTGTCTGCAAAGAGTACTGTGATGTGACCTGTTATCAGGTCTCTCAGCCATGGATCCCAGCAGCTGCTCTGGTGGAAGTAGAAGGGGAGTAAATTGGACTCTGCAAGGACCATTAGTTGTATTTTTGTTAAGTGTGCTGGTTTAATGTTGGCTGGCCTGCAGCCAGGAGATGGTGCTTCAAGACTACATCAGCTGCAGTTTTATAAGAAGGATACAAGCTTGTTCTAGAGTCACCTTTGGATAAGTATTCAGGTTTCTCAGGTGGAGAGTAAGGCCAGAGAGCTCCCTAGAGATTATGGCCTTTGTCTTTGGCTTCCAGGGTGGGTAGAGAAAGACCATCAGGTGGGGAGAGGGTTAGGCGTGTCTGAGCTCAGACTCTCCTTGGGTGGGGATTACTGCAGCTGCTGTGGGGGATGGGAGTGTTGTTCCCAGGCCAATATAGTTATGCTCCCAAGTGGATTATGGATCTCTCTGCTGCATCACACAGGTACCAGGGAAATGAAGGAAAGCCAGCAGCTACAGGCCTCACCCAGCTCCTACACAGCCTGCATCCTAAAAGACTGGTCTCACTCCTACTGTGCCCCTGCAACAGCACCGAGTTTATTTCCAGGCAGCTGGTGAGCAGGGTTGAGAACTTGCCCTAGACCACAAGTCTCCCAGCTGAGAAAGCAAGATACTCACAGCTCCTCAGCTGTCCCACAGAGCCTACAGTGGCAATCCACCTCCTTCAAAGGGTCTGTGAATTCTCTCAGCTTTCCTGGTATGTTCCTCTGGTAGTTCTTGGAGCAAAAGTTCACGATGTGGGTCTCCACATGCTGCTCTGTCCCTCCACGTGGCAGCTGCAAGTTAGTGCTTCCTCCTATCAGCCATTTTTCTGATAACCGGGTCTCCTTAAACCCATTTTTTCTGGGTCTCCTTAAGCTCATTTTGAGGTTTATTATATTATACACTTGATGATGATGATGATTACCCTTAATCACAGCACTACTGGGTGGGCGCAGTGGCTCACACCTGTAATCCCAACATTTTCGGAGACTGAGGCAGGAGGATCACGAGGTCAAGAGATGGAGACCATCCTGGCCAACATGGTGAAAGCTTGTCTCTACTAAAAATACAAAAATTAACTGGGCATGGTGGTGTGAGCCTGTAGTCCCAGCTACTTGGGAGGCTGAGGCAGGAGAATCATTTGAATCTAGGAGGCAAAGGTTGCAGTGAGCTGAGATTGTGCCACTGCACTCCAGCCTAGTGACAGAGCATGACTCTGTCTAAAAACAAACAAACAAAACCCCAAAACAACAACAAGAACAAAAAACCCATAGCACTATTATCTTATGTTATAGATATGAAAATTGGGGCTGGGATGATTTATATAGTTTGAGCAGATTTAGGTGGGACTTTCTTTCCTTCTTTCTTTTCCTTCTATGTATTCATTCCATCTTTTATTACATATTCATTGCCTATACTGTGTCAAACACTCCAGTGTATATGTGCCTCACATTGGACTGCATTGTATAAGAAGGAAATAACCTTTTATTTCTTAAGCCACTGAGATTTGTTAGTTGTTTGTTTTTTGTTTTTGTTTTTTATAACAACCCACACCTGACTAATGCAAAAGTATTGGTCAAGTCTGTCCTTGTGACTTCAAATGTTGAAAAAATTAATATATGGAATTCTTTCCTTCTAGTGTGACTAAAACATGTGAGATGGTGTGGTTATGACGATTGGACTGTATGACAGCTTATTGTAGTACTCACAGTTCTAACATATTTGCTATGTGATATGTTTACTTGGAGATTAAACCATATGCCCTGTGTATTATTCAGGGTGTGTTTCTTCATTTATTTTAACCTGGTACTTTTATTCTATTTGTACTATGTACAGAACTTTGGTCTTCTCATTTCTAATCAGTTTTCTCTTTCTATCTCTCTGTACTCTCAATTGTTTTAGTGTTTAGTCTAGTAGCAATTTCTAGTCTAGTAGTCTATTTGGTCTTTCCTGAAATGTTTCTTTACTCTTTATGATTTTTTTCAGTATTATCTTCCTTACATCTTTAAGACTTTCATTAGGTAAATGTTTAACAATGCACACAATTTTTTATTGACTACACAAACACTCTGAAACTCACATCTTAATAAGCCCTTTAATGCATTGTATTAAGTTCAAAATCAGTGACACATGTTTAATATTACATGCTTAGCATGTCCCAAAATTAATTTAAAATATTAAGCCAACACATCCTCAGAAATGCATTCAATTTTTTTTACCTGACAGTGTCAAGTTTTATAATTTTTCGTATTATCACTGGGAACTTGTCTTTTCATTGGTAGATGTGATCATCTGAAAACTGAGCTGAATCTTGGAAAAAGATAAGAATTTGGATTTTAATTGGTTCCTCAACAAGCCCTCTGAAATTAATATATGAAGAATAAATAAAAAACAGCAAAAAACTGAGAAACATTGGAAACTATAATTTCACTTACTTTTATTCTTAATAAGGCAGGAAAATAAAGGAATTACAGATATTCTGGAAGAGTAATTGTCAGAAGAGAAAGTTTCCAGAGTAAACTCCACTGACTTAGTTCATTTCATGCAGTCATTGAGTAAACTGCCAATCTGTGCTAGGCACTGGCAATACAAAGATCCATATTATGTGTTGATTAAGGTATTTAGGTATGGAGTATGGAGTCAGTGAGAGGTAGGTATGCAGACAGGCAATTACAATACAATAGTTAATTTCCCTAATAGAGCAAGCCTTGTACAAAGAACAAACATTTGACCTCCTTGGGAAAACAGGAACACTTCATCCAGGATGGGCCGATAATTCAAGGACTAATGGGACTTGGTGGAGAGACCAGGGCATGCGATACTGGTAAGGTACTATGAACAGCTCTGGATAAAGACAGGGAAAGCAATGAGTGCTTGGGAAATTGCAAACGATTTGGTGTGCTTAGGGAATAAAGTGGGAAGTGGATAGGATATTGGGTGGGAAGGGTGAAGGTGGAGATGACAAAAAAAAGGCTTAGTGGGCAATACTACTGGAATATAAGTTTATCCTTAGGGAACGGTATGTTATTGTGTGATTTTAAATCAGGGAGTCACAGGATCAGAGTTGTGTTTTAGGAAGATCATCTGTCAGTGGTGTGCAGGATGCAAGAAGTTGCCGAGGATGATGGCTGGAGGGTAGCTTAGGGGTCAACTAGTGTTACCAGGGGTCCTTGCTCCCAGAGCTCCCAAGATGGTGGCAGGTCACTTCCAACATGGTGGTGGGGCGCTTCCAAGATGGTGGCAAACCATGTGCTCTCTGACCTGGGGTTCTTGGCCTCACAGATTCCAAGGAATGGAATCTTGGGCCATGCAGTGAGTGTTACAACTCTATTAGAAGCCATGGGTCACAGAAGAGAACCATGGAACCCAGCGACTAGTATTCAGCTTGATTAGGATGAACCTGAGCACTTAGCTGTGCAGGAACAATGGCAAGTATTTAGCCCAATCGGGAGTGGCAGTGGACTCCTGGCTGGATCAGGAGTAAAGCAAACACCCTGCCGGATCCTGAGGGATGGAAGTCAGTGGCGGGTCTGCGACAGCGGCAAACACCAGTGGTGGACGGTGAGCCAAAGCTCAGCTGGAGCCATAACAAACACAGACCAGAAGAGAGTGCAGTTGCAAGATTTACTAGAGTGAAAACAGAGCTCCCATACAAAGGGAGGGGACCTGAAGAGAGCAGCCGCCTCGAATGCCTGGCTTTATACCCCAATCATTGTCCCTTCCACTGTACTCTCAGGTGATAGATGATTGACTGTTTCTTTATCTCCTGTTTTTGCCTAATTAGCATTTTAGTGAGCTCTCTTTACTACCTGATTGGTCAGGTGTGAGCTAAGTTGCACCTAAAACCCCGTGTTTAAAGGTGGATGCAGTCACCTTTCCAACTAGGCTTAGGGATTCTTAGTCAGCCTAGGAAATCCAGCTACTCCTGTCTCTCACTAGCATAGTCCATGTACAAAATGAGGGACTGACTAGGGGAGGGCCATAAAGAAACACAGAAAGGGAGGAAGATATGAAGTATTCAGGAGATAGAATTGAGTGGATTTAGTACCTCATTAGATATAATCAATGAGGAAGGAAAAGGAGTCGAGGATAAATGTCAGGTTTCTGGCTTGGCTAATTGCATTCTCAGTGTTTTCACTCATAACAATAAGAAATGCAGGGTGTTGTAGACTGAATTATGTCCATCTGCATTCATGTGTTGGAGCCCCAACTCTCAACATCCCTGGATTTGAAGATGGGGTCTTTAAGGAGGTAAGTAAAGTTAAATGAGATCATAAGTGTGGGCTCCTAATCTGGTAGGACATATAAGAGGAAGAGACACCACATTTTTCTCTTTCCCTCTTTCTCTTCCTCATTCTTCCCCCAATACCCCCTCTCTTTCTCTCTCCTCACAGGAAAGACTAGATGCTGACACCTTGATCTTGGACCTCAAGCTTTCTGAATTGTGATAAATAGATGTTTATAATCAAGCCACCCAGTCTGTGGTATCTTGTTATGACAGCTGGACCTGGCTAATACACAGGGCATGTGGCAAGTTTAAGGGTAAGATGTCTTTCTGAAATTTTTGAATTAGAAGTTCTTTTGGGACAACTAAAGAAAGATGTCAGGTAAGCAGATGAATATATCTCTTTCAGTCAGGAGAGTTCTGGGTTGGAGATATAATTTTGGAAGTTACTGGGAAATATGCATAGTAGTGGAAGCCTTAAAAATGGTTATGATGGCTCCCAGTGAACAGGTTGATTCCTTCATCTATTTAGCAAATATCTAACAAATATTTACCATATTCCAGAAATTCTGTGCACTTAGAGAGTGAATAAAACAGTAATCCCTGAGCATCTAGAACTTGGAGAAAGACAGTATACGGTAACTGTGATATGAAAGCATATTATACAGAATGTTAGAATAGAATAAATGATGTAGAATAAGATAAAGTTAGCTAGGGCAAGAGGAATTGGGAGTGCTGGATTGGGGCAAGGTGAAGGTTGCACTATTTTACAAGATAGTCAGATAAAAATGATTTGAGCAGTGGTTTGTAGTTCTCCATGAAGAGGTCCTTTACATTCTTTGTAAGTTGGATTCCTAGATATTTTATTCTCTTTGAAGCAATTGTGAATGGAAGTTCATTCATGATTTGGCTCTCTGTCTGTTACTGGTGTATAAGAATGCTTGTGATTTTTGCACATTGATTTTGTATCCTGAGACTTTGCTGAAGTTGCTTATCAGCTTAAGGAGATTTTGGGCTGCGTTGATGGGGTTTTCTAAATATACAGTCATGTCATCTGCAAAGAGGGACAATTTGACTTCTTCTTTTCCTAACTGAATACACTTGATTTCTTTCTCTTGCCTGATTGCCCTAGACAGAACTTCCAACACTATGTTGAATAGGAGTGGTGAGACAGGGCATCCCTGTCTTGTGCCAGTTTTCAAAGGGAATTTTTCCAGTTTTTGCCCATTCAGTATGATATTGGCTGTGGGTTTGTCATAAATAGCTCTTATTATTTTGAGATATGTTCCATCAATACTGAATTTATTGAGAGTTTTTAGCATGAAGAGCTGTTGAATTTTGTCAAAAGCCTTTTCTGCATCTATTGAGATAATCATGTGGTTATTGTCTTTGGTTCTGTTTATATGCTGGATTACGTTTATTGATTTGTGTATGTTGAACCTGTTGGGGTCCGCGTGTTTCCTAAACAAAGGAATGAACACACAAGACAACACAAGACAAGACAAACATGGCAGCCTCCTCGAATGGCGCGCTCTCTTTTATTTTATACAGTCGTTTGTGGAATGTTGCCAAGTCACAAGACACATTGTTGTTTTTCTGACCTTTCCCTGACTTTCTGGATTTTCAAGATATTTACATATAAACAGGCCCCCAATGCCCTGCTTCGTTTGCAAGAGCAGGACTTATTGGGAACGCCCTGCTTCGTTTGCGAGAGCAGGACTTGTCGGGAACACCCTGCTTCGTTTGCGAGAGCAGGACTTATGGGGAACACCCTGTTTGTGAGCACGTAGTCCTCTACATTTCCCCTTTCCTTATTTATAAGTTTGAATTTCTTTTAAAACCATCATTACATGTTGGGCTCGCTGGGATTCGGTGTTTGCCCTTTGGCACCGTCTCCAGCAGACTGTGAAAAATGACAAAGGCAAGAACAACAATCAATACATTACTAGAAACAGAGGTCAGCAAAGTTTTTACAGGACTCATAGGGTTCAAAGACGTCAAACTTTGTGCAATACCAGTCATCAAATCTGCACCAGTCAGCAACGGTAGCTGATTGCAAAATGTTTCAGAAATGTTCTGTGTTAATTCTTGTATTTCTAGGGAAAGATTATTATGACCAATTAAAAGTCTCTTTATCTCAGTCCAATTATGTACAGTGCTGTCAAAAGGAACAGGAGTATACAAAATTGGGTAGTGTTCCAATCACATTTCAACAAAGCTCGGGTATTCAACACTGTTAGCTGATCTCCCAACCAAGAAACCACTTGTTCCAGATTATCTACTCGTTCAGTCAAATGAGCATCTATGTCTCATTGCTGCTGCCACAACAAATGTGATTGTTCATGCCATTGTTGCACAAATTCTGCATTTTGTATATTCTGGTGTAGAGCTAATCCAGCAACAGCGGCAGTGGAAGCAATTGCTACAAGTCCTATCACCGTGGTCACTACGATTCCAACCATTCTCCGACTGCGGTGGACAAGATCTTGCATAACCTTATAAATTTGAGTAACCCCAGCAGATTCACTCCAAGTACATGTTAAGTTTACAGGTAGCCAGGTTTCTTTCTGGCTCTTAGTATATATAAATCGGAATGAGACTCATTCCAATTATTATTCCACCAAGTAGTATTTATACAACTTAAGAATGTACAATTGTTTGTACAGTTAACTACCCCTGTATTATTATCCCATTTAAAAATTCCTGTCAACAACAAGTAAGGCTTTCTTACACATGCAATAACATATCTAGAACTATTTCAATGCAAAGATATATGGAAAGGGTTAGCAATATTAGTAAGATTTAAGGACATGTTTCCCGTGAAAGTGAACATTGGTTTACCAGCAGCTAGCAACTTCCAAATATGACCTTGTATTTGTGAGGTATTAGCCAAATGTGGCAAGGGGGTGATAGACCACCATCATGCCAAATAATAGTTTCATTGCCATCTGCAGAAATGCTGTGATTACCTTATGCCAATGCAGGTTGACATGGCTGAATTTAGTCTGAAAATCTCCATGTACGCTCCAATCTGTAACAAAGTATTTACGACTCTTCCCTTTTACTTCTAACAATAATCGTGGCCCACTACTTCTACATCTAGTCCACTCTAGTTGGGAAACACCTCCGGACACATCAGGGATAGGGCATAAAGATAATGTACTTGGCAGAGTTTCATTAAGTACTGCAGT
The DNA here is from genome assembly GCF_043159975.1 of Macaca nemestrina. Taxonomy (NCBI): domain Eukaryota; kingdom Metazoa; phylum Chordata; class Mammalia; order Primates; family Cercopithecidae; genus Macaca; species Macaca nemestrina. The sequence goes on from NC_092134.1 coordinate 107,240,146, forward strand.
ATGATTATACTTAAAACTTTGAGCAACAATAATCATAGTAAAGGCAGAGATATAACTATGGTTATAGTGAACAGCCCAAGCCTCATGAGAAAGATGCAGACAATGTGGACTACCCCCCCAAGACATATAGGTAACCCTTCAACCCCAAATTGATATGAACTATTTACTGTGCCAGTGTCTAATTCAGGATCCTGGTTTAAAAAAGGTGATGGCATCCAAGCAGTATCATTAGTAAATACTGGGACTTCTGTCTCCCCAGGCCACACCTTGATATAAGGGTGGAAAAGGAATATAAGCCCAGTATGTAAATTCTCCAGCTGTTACCTGACAGTTTACTACGGCCAGCATAGCCAGGAATAAAGTCAGTGGGGTTTTGGGCTGCCTAGCTTGTTGAACAACCCCTTTAGCTTCTTAACTGTTTCAGTTGTCCCCATGTCGGGGGCTCTGCACGACTTCCAAAGGTGAATGTTCTCTGAGCGCTCAGATTTAGCTCCTGGAATTCCTTCAGGAACTGTTTGGATTGGCTCCTCTTCGCCATGGCACTGTTTCAACCGTCGAGATGGAAACCACTCGTTTCCGGCACCTGTACGGACAAGAGCATAGCCTCGGCCCCATTGTAAAACTTTTCCTTTTAAATATTTCCTTTGTAATGAAGGATAATACACCCACAGATTACTGTTTTGCGGCTTTTCTAAAGGCTGTTGAAAATGTTTCACCGCTGCAGACTGCTGTAATTGGTGCCAATGGTTGAGAAAATTTAAAGTAAAAAAGGCTTTCAGAATTTGATGTTTTGGGGAATCTCGCCCATCTCCCCCTTTTTGCTTTAAAAGTTGTAATTTTAAGGTAGCATTGGCTCTTTCAATAATTGCTTGACCTTGACTGTTAAATGGAATACTAGTGGAATGATGAATATGGTATAAAGAGAGGAAGGCAGCCAATTTGCGAGAGCAATAAGCAGGGGCATTATCAGTTTTTAATTCAGCAGGGACTCCCATAACTGCAAAGCAAGTAAGTAAATGAGTAATAACAGAGTCAGCCTTTTCAGAGGGTAATGGCGTAGTCCACTGGAAATGTGACCACGTATCAATAGTATGATGAACATATTTTAAATGACCAAAGGAAGGAACATAAGTTACATCCATTTGCCAAATGTGATTTTGTTGAATGCCTCGAGGATTAATACCTGGACTTAAAAAAGGTGCAATAATAGGAGCACAAGGTGGGCAGGCTCTGACAATAGCTCGGGCTAGTCGGCGTGTTATAGAAAATCGCCGTTGTAATCCTAAACTATTAGTATGATGTAGTTGGTGCTCATCTTGAGCCCGTTGGACACTGCCAATAAGTAAAGAATCAATCTGACTATTGCCAAAAGATAAAGGTCCTGGCAAAGCTGAATGAGAATGAATATGAGTGATAAAAAGGGGGGCAATGCGGGAAGTAAGAGTTACAAATAATAAAGACTGATTCAAATGGATAGTGAGAAATTTTTGAATTGTCTGAAGTCCAGTATCCAGCCTTTCCATTGCTTGAAGCATCAGTAAAAAATGTGGGACCTTTAACTGGAGTGTAAGAGATAGGATTATATGGCAGTAAAGAATATTGTTGCAGAAAAGCAAACAATTTATTACTAGGATAATGCTGAGAAAAAGAACCAGTATACTCAGCACAAGCCACTTGCCAACCCTCATGAGTTTCCAGCAGAGATTCAATGTATTGATTAGATAATCGGGTAATAATTTTTACAGGGTCAGCACCAAGCAACTGATGAGCTCGATGTCGTCCTTTAATAATTAATTCAGCCAATTTATCAATATATGGGTGAATTTTCTTAATGGCTTTATTAGCCCAAAACAGCCACTCCAGAATATTATTATCTTGGTGTAAAACGGCCCTTGGCGAATGGGGAGTATGAAAAAGACACAACGAAAGTGGAAGATTGGGTACAATATAATCAAGGTGAGCTTCATTAATTCTATTTTCTACAAATGACAATTCTTCTTCTGCTACAGGGGATAAAGTCCCCATAGGTTGAATACAAGTATTTACAGCTCTAAGATCAGTTGATAAGTGCCATTTTCCTTTTTTTTTTTTTTTTTTTTTTTGACAAGACAAACACAGGGGAATTCCATGCAGAAGTACTTGGTTCAATATGCCCCTCGGCCAATTGTTCCTTAACTAAATTCTTTAAAGCTTTAAGTCTTTCTTTAGATAATGGCCACTGTTCCATCCAAACAGGAGTTGTACTTTTCCACTTCAATTGTAAAGCTTGAGGCTTGTGGACAGTGGCTAAGAGTTTAAAGGATTGTAGCCCATTTTGAACATCATATTTTTGGCAGCTGAAGAAATATGAGGAATGCTTAAAAAGGCACCAAATTGTTGTAAAAGATCGCGGCCCCAAATACAATATAAAAGAACACTTTTCCTTGTTGTCCTTCAGGTCCTACACAGCTCAGAGGCTCGACAGTTTGGTAGACTATAGAAGCAGTACCTAGGCCGGATAGAGTAACCGATACTTGTTTCTTTTTCCAATGATCAGGCCATTGAGCCAAACATTATTGTATACATCCGCTCCTGTGTCGACTAAGCCCTCAAAAAGTATCCCATTAATTTGCAATGAACATAAAGATTTTTGATCAGAAACTAAAGTTTCCCAGAAAACAGTTTTCCCACTACTACCGAAACCTCCTTGACGAGACACATCTCCAGATAAGAAAGGAAAAAAAGGCAATAAAAGCAATTATGCAATACATTCCCCTGCCTCTAGGCGCATAAGTTGTGATACTTGTACCCTAATAAGGATTTCATCAGTAAAATCAGGATCAATTATTCCTGGGACCACCATTAACCCCTGCATAGCATTGCTACTTTAACCTAGTAAAAGTCCTACATGTCCCTTTGGCAAAGGACCACACACTCCGGTAGCCAACTTATATATTCCTCTATTAGGAGTTAAAGTATAAGGCTGGACAATAGCTAGGTCAGCAGCGGCACTCTGCTTAGTGGCAGCATAAAGCTGAGAAACTGGGGTAGGGTAAGATGTCTTTAAGGAGGACTCGAGGTCATTCCTTGATGTTGTAAGCCACTGCTCACTGGGTACTAGGGTAGGCCTGCATTGTAGTTGTTGGGGCCCCAAGCCTGCGGGCCCCAGCTTCCGTTTCCCAAGAGGGGTGACAGTACATTCCCACCTTTATCAGTTTTTGAACGGCATTCATTGGTCCAATGTCGACCCTTGCCACATCGTTTACACATATTAGATGGTAACCTTTTTTCTTTTAGAGCAGAAAAGCCTCATTTTTTCCGGCATTCCTTTTAAAAATGACCGGGTTTCCCACATTGATAGCATATACCTTGTTTAGAATTGCCTTTTAAAGCCTTAGAAAGTGCCCCAGCAAACAATTGAGCATTGTAAATAGCTCCTCCAACACCTGCACAAGCCCGAATGTATTCATCTAAATCAGCCCCACTAGCTTTTAGAGGACGCAGCAATTTTTGGCACTCAGGATTAGCACTCTCAAAAGCCAGAGTATCCAAAAGAATTTTAGCAGCAGGGCCTGAACCTACATTCTTTAATACAGCATCTTGAAGATGGGCTACAAAATCTGGATATGGCTCTGTGGCTCCTTGTAGGATCTTTACAAAAGATAAAGAAGTTTTACCCGCTATTTCAACCTTAGTCCACGCTTTTAAAAACAAGGCTTTAATCTGAGTGAGAGCAATATCATCTAGGCCTGCCTGAGCATTAAGAGTGGTGTATTGTCCTGAACCCGTAAGCTGCTCTTCAGTAGGTCCTGGGGGATTTCGCGTAGCATTTTTTCTAGCTTGTACTCTTGCTTCCTCCCACCACCAACTTTTTAATTGAAGCCATTGCGAACGATCAAGGACAGCCTGTCCCAACGTTTCCCAGTCAATAGGAATCATCATATGTTCTGAAGAGAAGGAATCGAGAAGGCCAAGGACAAACGGTGATTGAGGTCCATAATTAGAAATTGCAGCTTTCGTTTCTTTCAAAAATTTAAATTGTAGGGCTGTAAAAGTCACATTCTGGCCACCGTTTGGGAACTGAGCATTGGGGCCGAAAGCAGCCCGTGTTATTGGGAATAAATCTAATTCCTCGAAATCACCCTTTTCCTTCTATTCCTTCTTTTCTCCTACAGGAGGAAGAGGCACAGAGAAAACCTGACCTGACATAGACAAAGAGGTTGGACGTGGAGGCAAAGGGAAATCCTTTTAGCATAAGGGAAGGTAACAAGGAAGGCTCATGGCAGAGAGATAGGAGAAACAGGAGCAGTGGTATCTTGCAATTTTAACAACTGTTGTAACATCTCTAAAATGTGCTGCAAATCAGAATTTCCTTCAGATGAAGGAGGCATTAGCTCTTTTTCCAATTCCTTGTCCTCAACAACCGGGGCATAAATATGTTCCTCTCTAGGATCATTCCTCTCTAAAGCTTCAGATGCCTCACCTCCTGTGGCAGTATCGCCATGCTCTGAGTCAGTTTCAAGTAACTCTAATGCCTGAGTAATGGAATTACACAAAGTCCACAAAGTCAGAGGCATCGTTTGCCCCTGCTGATGAGCTCGACGCAGGACTTTAACCACTTGTAACCATTCCTTTTGATTTAACTGCACTATGGTTTGATATTGAAACCAATAACAATGTTGTTCAACATGGGCAATCACTTCAAAGTCTTATGTTTCTTAACTAACTTCTACTCCTATAGACATCAACAGTGCCTGGAGTAACCACAAATATTCAGAGGTCAGAGAGGTGGAATTCCCCATAATTTTCCCGTGGGTCCCCCTTTCTTTATTTACCTGCCTGGGGTGTTCCCCCTCCGGTTCCTTGCTCTCGTGGAGCCACGGACCCTGCTCACTGCGCCAGATGTTGGGGTCCACGTGTTTCCTAAACAAAGGAATGAACATACAAGACAACACAAGACAAGACAAACATGGCGGCCACCTCGAATGGCACGCTCTCCTTTATTTTATACAGTCGTTTGTGGAATGTTGCCAAGTCACAAGACACATTGTTGTTTTTCTGACCTTTCCCTGACTTTCTGGATTTTCAAGATATTTACATATAAACAGGCCCCCAATGCCCGGCTTCGTTTGCAAGAGCAGGACTTATTGGGAACGCCCTGCTTCGTTTGCAAGAGCAGGACTTGTCGGGAACGCCCTGCTTCGTTTGCGAGAGCAGGACTTATGGGGAACACCCTGTTTGTGAGCACGTAGTCCTCTACAGAACCAGCCTTGCATCCCAGGGATGAAGCCCACTTGATCATGTTGGATAAGCTTTTTGATGTGCTGCTGGATCCAGTTTGCTCACTGCTCAGTGAAATAAAAGAGGACACAAACAAAAGGAAGAACATACCATGCTCATGGATAGGAAGAATCAATATCGTGAAAATGGCCATACTGCCCAAGGTTATTTATAGATTCAATGCCATCCCCATTAAGCTACCAATGAGTTTCTTCACAGAATTGGAAAAAACTGCTTTAAAGTTCATATGGAACCAAAAAAGAGCCCGCATTGCCAAGACAATCCTAAGTCAAAAGAACAAAGCTGGAGGCATCACGCTACCTGACTTCAAACTATACTACAAGGCTACAGTAATCAAAACACCATGGTACTGGTACCAAAACAGCATGGTACTGGTACCAAAACAGAGATTTAGACCAATGGAACAGAACAGAGTCCTCAGAAATAATACCATACATCTACAGCCATCTGATCTTTGACAAACCTCAGAAAAACAAGAAATGGGGAAAGGATTCCCTATTTAATAAATGGTGCTGGGAAAATTGGCTAGCCATAAGTAGAAAGCTGAAACTGGATCCTTTCCTTACTTCTTATACAAAAATTAATTCAAGATGGATTAGAGACTTAAATGTTAGACCTAATACCATAAAAACCCTAGAAGAAAACCTAGGTAATACCATTCAGGACATAGGCATGAGCAAGGACTTCATGTCTAAAACACCAAAAGCAATGGCAACAAAAGCCAAAATTGACAAATGGGATCTAATTAAACTAAAGAGTTTCTGCACAGCAAAAGAAACTACCATCAGAGTGAACAGGCAACCTACAGAATGGGAGAAAATTTTTGCAATCTACTCATCTGACAAAGGGCTAATATCCAGAACCTACAAAGAACTCAAACAAATTTACAAGAAAAAAACAAACAACCCCTTCAAAAAGTGGGCTAAGCATATGAACAGACATTTTTCAAAAGAAGACATTCATATAGCCAACAGACACATGAAAAAATGCTCATCATCACTGGCCATCAGAGAAATGCAAATCAAAACCACAATGAGATACCATCTCACACCAGTTAGAATGGCAATCATTAAAAAGTCAGGAAACAACAGGTGCTGGAGAGGATGTGGAGAAATAGGAACACTTTTACACTGTTGGTGGTACTGTAAACTAGTTCAACCATTATGGAAAACAGTATGGTGATTCCTCAAGGATCTAGAACTAGAAGTACCATATGACCCCATATGACCCAGCCATCCCATTATTGGGTATATACCCAAAGGAGTATAAATCATGCTGCTATAAAGACACATGCACACGTATGTTTATTGTGGAGTTTGTGTCCCTTGTAGGGACATGGATGCAGCTGGAAATCATCATTCTCAGCAAACTATCGCAAGAACAGAAAACCAAACACCGCATGTTCTCACTCATAGGTGGGAACTGAACAATGAGATCACTTGGACTCGGGAAGGGGAACATCACACACCGGGGCCTATCATGGGGAAGGGGGAGGGGGGAGGGATTGCATTGGGAGTTATACCTGATGTAAATGACTGGTTGATGGGTGCTGACGAGCTGATGGGTGCAGCACACCAACATGGCACAGGTATACATATGTAACAAACCTGCACGTTATGCACATGTACCCTAGAACTTAAAGTATAATAATAAAAAAAAAAAAAAGAAATGAAACTAAACTAAAAAAAAAAGAAAAGAAAAGATTTGAAGGAGGGTGGGAGAACACAAGGATTTGTCTCAGTGAAAAGCGTTCCAAACAGAAGGAACAGGCGCTGCAAAGGTTCATGACTGGGAGGTGTTGACCAGGTGGTCAGTGTGGCTTGAGTGGAATGAGTGAGAAGAGTGATGGTAGATGAAGTCGGAGAATTCACAGTAGGGTAGGTGTTCAGATCAAGGCTCCATGTAGGGTAAGGACTTTGACTTTGAGTCAAATGTGATGTAATTGGGGATTTTAAGTAGAGAGTGATGATAGACTCTGCCTTACGTTTTAAACACATCACTGTGGCTACGTTATGAGAACATAGACAGCAGTGGGGCAAGTGCTGAAGCAGAAAGACTGGCTAGAAGACTATTTTGGAGTTCCAGAAGAAAGATAGATGGTGGTAGCTTGATGCACTTGCTGACTGCTGTGAGGGAGAGAAGTGATAGAATTCTGCATACATTTTGAAGGTAGATCTAGGAGCATTTGTTTCTGGATTGGTAGAGTTTAAGAGAAAGAGTCAAGCATGAAACCAAGCTTTTCAGCCTTAGTATTGAGAAGGATGGAGTTAGCTTGTACTGAAATGGAGCAGATTTCTCTTTTTCTTTTTGGTTTCAGTGGAGGTTTGGAGAGCAGTGCAGAGACAGGGAGGTAAGGGTAGCTTCTTTTTGATATGTTAAATTTGCATGTCCAATGCATATTGAAGTGCAAATGTGGTGAAGGTAGTTGGATTGTTTGAGTTTGAATTCAGGGAAGGAGTCTGTTTTCAAGTTACAAATTTGAAAATTATCAGTACATAGATGCTATTTAAAGCCATGAGACTGAATGCGACCCCTTAAGAAGATATTACAGACTGAGAAAAGAAGAGAGCTCAGTCATGTGTCCTGGGGCACTCTAATGTTAAGAGATTGAAGAGAGAAGTGCAAAACAGAAGAAGCGATTGAGAAAGTGTGACCAGTGAGGTAGAAAGAAAACCAAGGTAGAAGAAAAAAACCCAAGAAAGTGTGGGTCCTGGAAGCTGAGTGGAGGAAGCAGAAAAAGGATGGGGGATCAGCTAAGTCGAATGCTCCTGATAGTCACTTATACAATAAGGACTAGGCTGGGTGCAGTGGCTCAGGCCTGTAATCCCAGCACTTTGTGAGGCCAAGGCAGGCAGATCATGAGGTCAGGAGATCAAGAACATCTTGGCTAACATGGTGAAACCCTGTCTCTACTAAAAAAGTACAAAAAAATTTAGCCGGGTCTGGTAGAGAGTGCCTGTAGTCCCAGCTACGCAGGAAGCTGAGGCAGGAGAATGACCTGCACCCGGGAGGCGGAACTTGCAGTGATCAGAGATCGCACCAGGGTGCTCCAGCCTGGGCAACAGAGCAAGAATCCGACTCAAAAGAAAAAAGAAAAAAAAAAAGGACTGAAGCAGAGGTTCCCAGCCTTTCTTGGTTTATGGTTTATGTCACCCTGGCTGTTCTGGTAGTTTTTTTATGGGTCTCCTAGGCCAAAAGAAATACATAACAATTTTGTTTATTAAGTGGCCTTACCCCAAACATTTCATAAGTATTTTTGTCCTATCAACTTAGTAGCCATTTGGAAACCTAAAACATACAAATTTAAAGAAAAAAATTAATATTTAATTTTATTCTAAAATAACCATAATTACTTTCTAATGAGATGTGTGTACCTATTGGATATAGTTACGAATAACACTAAACCTTGGAAACTCTTTGAGAACTGCCAAATTTATTTCCTGTTCCACACTGGTTTTTGTACAGTCCTTAACTTTTTATGACAGACAGCAAACGCCAGAAACTCAGATCTGCAACAATACGATATCATTGAAAGGAATGCAGTGCAATCTAACATTGTAATTGTGAGTTAACTTGAGCTAGTAGCTTGTGCAGAATTTGAGAGATATGTTTTCCTAGACATTTTAAAACATCCCGAGGGGTCCAGTGAGTTTGCTGGCTATTTAGGGAGCCTTGGAACCTAGAAGGAGAACTGAGGTGCTGAGAATTGACCACTGGGTTTTGCAGCCGGATTCATAGATAGGTAGACCATATATTTTATCGTTCAAATAGGGATAGCACATGTGAAAATGAAAGAGTGCACTAGCATTATTAAGTGTGACATCTGGAGTAACTCAGATTGTTGGGGAAAACTGGAACTATTGACTACCTAGTAACTTAGGTGGAAAGGTGGGGTGAGAACCTTATTTGAGTGGCTTTAAGAATGAATGAGAAAAGATAAGTTGAAGACAATGAGTACTGAAGAAAACTGAGAGTTGAGAACACAGCCTAATATTTATGGAGCTGATGGAGGAATAAAAAGCAAAATGATAGGAAAGAAGCAAGAGACAAACCAAAAGAGAGGAAAATTGCAAGGCTGTCATATTTGATGGTATCAAATGCTAAAAGCAAACAAGTTAAAACAATTGAAATGTATCCATAGGATTTGCAAGAAAGACAAGAACAGTCTTTGTCGACCTATGGGGATTATTAAGCTACCATTTAGTTAGTTGAGGCATGTAAAGAAGCAATAGAGGCAGCTAGTTCATTGTAAAAGAGATGAGTGGGGCACATGGTAGAAAGCGTTGCATGTAAGCAGGCTGAATTATTTGAAAATGTATCTCACACTTGAGAACCACCTAACATTTTTTTCTTAAGCATTTGCTGTGATGCTATTGCTCATCTTTGTAACTGCTTTGTAACTTTTATAAGCACTGATGATCATTGAACTTATTCCCGTGGGAAGAAAACCTCAAAAACATTTCAAGGCCCATTTAAACTCTCATCTCTTCCTCAGAGGTTTCAGAAATCCTCTGAGATTTACACTTTCATTTATTTCTTTTTGAGAATTTGTAATTTTGTTTTTGCATGTAGTCTTTTACTGATCTCTTATTTTCAAAGTATAAGCCTGCCCTTCCCAGTAGCTGTAAACATTCTGAACTTTGACCCTCCTGGCATCCATCAGGAATGCTCTATCCTCAGATTCTTGCACGGGCTGCTTATAAAGACACCCTTCTTCTTTGCTTCAGATCTGTGTTCAAATGTCCCCTTCATAAAGAGGCCTGTCCTGGGCACACCGATTTAAATTGCAACCTGTCTGATATGCTTTTGATGTCCCCTCCTAATCTCATGTCAAAATGTAATCACCAGTGTTGAAGGCGGGGCCTAGTTGGAGGTGTTTGGATTTTGGGGGCAAAACCCTCAGAAATGGCTTAGTGCCATCCGCTTGGTGATGAGAGAGTTCTCTGGAGATCTGGTAGTTTGAAAGTGAGTGGCATCTCCCCCTTCTCTCTCTCTTGTTCCCACTCTTGTCATGTGATGTGCCTGCTTCCACTTCACCTTCTGCCACTAGTAAAAGCTCCCTGAGGCCTCCCCAGAAGCTGAGCAATGCCAGCGCCATGCTTGCATGGCCTACAGAACCATGAGCCAATCAAACCTCTTTTAAATTACCCAGTCTCAAGTATGCCTTTATAGAAATACAAGAAGATCCTGACACACCTTCCTTCTCTCACCCCAATAACCTGTATCTCAACCACTATTACCCTGCTCCATTTTTTCCTATAATATTTTCAAATTCTGACGTATAATTGCTTTTATGTTTAACGTTCATCTTCTGTGTTCCATGAAATAGAACATAATTTCCACCATGGCAGAGATTTAGGAGGAAGAGGGTGGTCTATTTTGTTCAATGATGATCCTAACAGCCCAGTGTATAAAATATGCTCAATAAGTTACTTCTTGAGTGAATAAATTTTATTTTTATGAATCTCCTTCAGTAAGTCTCCTCTGTGGCCTCAATATCTCCTTTTTTAATTTCAAAGAACAGACTTGAATTGGTTCAAAAATCTTAAAAGTTTCCTAAATTCCCAAAGCCATGACAATTGCTTCCTTTATCTCTCAGTGGGCCGAAGCACACATTTCTGTCTAGATTGGCCAGTCAAGAGCTTTTCTTTCTTTCTTCTTTTTTTTTCTAAGCTTTGAATGAAATGGTTCTTGAAAATTACATGGACTACTTTCATGTTCCACATTTTTATTCAGAATTTCTTTTTAATTGACTTTTATCATTTTTATTTGTCCCTTTTGTGTCCCCTTACACTTTTCATACAGTATGCTGCCTCACAATGCTGTTTGACGACACTGGCTTAGAAAATAGAAAACAGATTTTTCTTTTCTCCAAAGAAATAGAAAACTTTCCTCTATACTCCAAGGGATATACAGGAAGAATAGAAACATGAATTTGAACTATGACTAAGAGTCAGCATGTACTTTCCTTTCTCTGGAAAAAGAAAAGGAAAAAGCTGGAGAAGTAAAGCTCAGAAGCACGGTTGGGTATGGTTGAGTTAAGTAGACTACATGAAAAATAAAGACTGTCAACAGTCTTATAAAGAAAATGAATTTTGCTCTTTCATGTAAGAAAAAATCCACTCACCTTTATTTTTTAAATGTCCTGAGTTGAGGTAAACAATATCTATTTTTGCTATTAAAACATTCTATTTCTGTCTGATATTTTTCCCAATTGATAGAAAATTAGAAGAACACTCCTAGAGAAATTAGCACTAAAATGCAAAAGCACTGTCATGGCTCCTCTTTGATATTATGAATTGACTTTAACCTGATTTGCTCTCTCAATTTCTTAGGTTATTTTTGAATTTTGTTTATAGTTTATTAGCATGTTAAATATTTTTTGTGGTTTTGGTTTTGTGTACATATACAATATTTTGGTCATATTAAAAATGAAATAACTGGTATGTGTTTACTACCTCCTGATTTGCTTTCTGTCACTGGCATAAGCCTATTTTACATTGCTGTCAGGCCTATTTAGTTAATAGGATGTGTTAGCCAGTGTTTTCTGTATATACTTCAGTGGCTTTAGAGTTTTGCAGTTCAGCCCATTGCCTTTTTAAATTACTAGGTTAGAGTGGTTTTAGGTTTACAGTGAAATTAAGCAAAAAGTATGGAGTTGCCACATACTGCAACCTCTCCCCCTTCCCCTACCCATCCCTATAATACACAGTCTGCCTCACCATCGAGATGCCCTACCATGAACAACTATAAGCCAATAAACTGGAAAACCTAGAAGAAATGGATAAATTCCTAGATACATACAATCTACCAAAATTGAATCATGAAGAAACAGAAAATCTTAACAGATCAATGTCAAGTAACAAAATTGAATCAGTAGTGAAATGTCTCCCATCAAAGAAAACTCCAGGACCTGATGCCATCACTGCTGAATTCTATCAAACATTTAAAGAAGAACAATCTGAACAGATCAATATCCAGTAACAAAACTGAATAATCAATAAAATACCTCCCATCAAAGAAAAGTCCAGGACCTGATGCCTTCACTGCCACATTGTCTCAAACATTTAACAATCTAATACCAACACTCTGTAAACTATTCCAAAAATTGAAGAGGAGGGAATACTTCCAAACTCAATCTATGAGGACAGTATTACCCTAATACAAAATTAGACAAGGACACAACCAAAGAAGAAACCTACAGGCCAATATCCCTGATGCACATAGATGCAAAAATCTCAACAAAATATTAGCAAGCCAAATTCAACAGCACATTAAAAATGCCGTTAACCATGATCAAGTAGGATTCATCCCAGGTATGCAAGAATGATTTGAGAATATGGAAACCTGGCCAGGTGGGGTGGCTCATGCCTGTAATCCCAGCACTCTGGGAGACCAAGGAGGGTAGATCACCTGAGGTGGGGAGTTTGAGACGAGTCTGACCAACATGGAGAAACCCCGTCTCTACTAAAAATACAAAATTAGGTGGGTGTGGTGGTGCACTCTAGCCTGGACAACAAGAGTGAAACTCTGTCTCAAAAAAAAAAAAAAAAAAAAAAAAAAGGAAACCAATAAACTTGATATATCACATTAACAAAATTAAACACAAAACCCATGTGGTTATTTCAATATGCATGGAAAAAGCATTTGGGAAAATTCACTCTCCCTTTATGATAAGAACTCTCAAAAAATTAGGTGTAGAAAAAAATGTACCTCAACACAGTACCATAGCTAACATCATACCGTACAGGGAAAAGTTGAAAACTCTACCTCTAAGATCTAGAACAAGACAAAGATACCTACTTTTACCACTTTCATTCAACATGGTACTGGGAGCCCTAGCCAAAGCAATTAGACAAGAGAAAGAAACAAAGGGCATCCAAATTGGAAAGGAGGAAGTCAGATTGTCCCTATTTGCAGACAACATAATCTTATATAAAAAAAAAAGAAACCCAAAAGACTCTTCCAAAAACTATTAGAACTAACAAATTTAATAAAGGTACAGGATACAAAATCAACATACAGAAATCAGTAGCATTTTATACACCAAAAGTGAACTATAAGAAAAAGAAAGCAAGAAGGCAATCCCATTTATAACACCTATAAAAAATACATAGGAGTAAATTCAACCAAGGAGGTGAAAGATCTCTACAATGAAAACTATAAAACATTGATGGAAGAAATTGAATAGGGCACAAATAAATGAAAAGATATTTTATGTACAAGAATTGAAAAAATTAATATTGCTAAAATGTCCATATCACTCAAATAATCTACAGATTTAATGCAATATCTATCAAAATACCAATGACATTCTTCATGGAAATAGAAAAAACAATCCTAAAATTTATATGAAAACACAAAAGACTCCAAATTGCCAAAGTAATGTTGGGCAAAAGGATAAAAAATTGGAGGCATCACACTACCTGATGTCAAAATGCACTACAAAGCTATAGTAACCAAACATTCTGCTATAAACATAAAAATAGACACATGGACCAATGGAATAGGAGAGAAAACTCAGAAATAAACACACTCACTTATAGCCAACTGATTTTTGACAAGGCACCAAGAACACACATTGAGGAAAAGACAGTCTCTTCGATAAGTGTTGCTAAAAAAACTAAATATCCACCTGTAAAAGAATGAAGCTAGATCCCTATATCTCATAATCTATAAAAATCAACTCAAAATGGATTAAAGATATAAATTTATGATCCAAAAACTATAAAACTACTAGAAGAAAACATAAACATACAGGTAATGCTTCATGATATTGATCTGGGTAAGGATTTTTTGGATAAGAATTCGAAAGCACAGGCAACAAAAGAAAACACAGACAAATGGAATTACATTAAATGAAAAGGTTTCTGTACAAAAAAGGAAACAATCAAGAGATTGAAGAGACAACCTAAAAATAGGAGAAAATATTTGCAAACAATGCATTTGCCTAAGAGAAATTAATATCCAGAATATAAAAGGACTTCAAACAATGCAACAGCAAACAGCAAATAATTTGATTTTAGGCGGGGCACGGTGGCTCACTCCCATAATCCCAGCACTTTGGGAAGCCAAGGCGGGTGGATCACAGGGTGGTGAAACCCCGTCTCTACTAAAAATACAAAAATTAGCCGAGTGCGGTAGCAGGTGCCTGTAATCCCAGCTACTTGGGGAGGCTGTGGCAAAAGAATTGCTTGAGCCTGGGAGGTGGAGGTTGCAGTGAGCCAAGATCGCACCACTGCACTGTAGCCTGGGTGATATAGCAGGACTTTGTCTTTAAAAAATAATAATAATAATAATTTTAAAAATGAGAGCTTAGCAGCAAGATGGCCGAACAGGAACAGCTACAGTCTCCAACTCCCAGCGCAAGCGACACAGAAGACCGGTGATTTCTGCATTTTCAACCGAGGTACTGGGTTCATCTCACTGGGGAGTGCTGGACTATCGGTGCTGGTCAGCTGCTGCAGCCCGACCAGCGACAGCTGAAGCAGGGCGAGGCATTGCCTCACCTGGGAAGCGCAAGGGGGAAGGGAATCCCTTTTCCTAGCCAGTGGAACTGAGACACACAACACCTGGAAAATCGGGTAACTCCCACCCCAATACTGCACTTTAAGCAAACGGGCACACCAGGAGATCATATCCCACACCTGGCCGGGAGGGTCCCACACCCACGGAGCCTCCCTCATTGCTAGCACAGCAGTTTGCGATCTACCGGCAAGGCAGCAGCGAGGCTGGGGGAGGGGCGACCGCCATTACTGAGGCTTAAGTAGGTAAACAAAGCTGCTGGGAAGCTCGAACTGGGTGGAGATCACAGCAGTTCAAGGAAACCTGCCTGTCTCTGTAGACTCCACCTCTGGGGACAGGGCACAGTAAACAATAACAAACGCAGCAGAAACCTCTGCAGACGCAAACGACTCTGTCTGACAGCTTTGAAGAGAGCAGTGGATCTCCCAACACAGAGGTTGAGATCTGAGAAGGGACAGACTGCCTGCTCAAGTGGGTCCCTGACCCCTGAGTAGCCTAACTGGGAGACATCCCCCACTAGGTGCAGTCTGACACCCCACACCTCACAGGGTGGAGCACACCCCTGAGAGGAAGCTTCCAAAGCAAGAATCAGACAGGTACACTCGCTGTTCAGAAATATTCTATCTTCTGCAGCCTCTGCTGCTGATACCCAGGCAAACAGGGTCTGGAGTGGACCTCAAGCAATCTCCAACAGACCTACAGCTGAGGGTCCTGACTGCTAGAAGGAAAACTATCAAACAGGAAGGACACCTACACCAAAACCCCTTCAGTACATCACCATCATCAAAGACCAGAGGCAGATAAGACCACAAAGATGGGGAAAAAGCAGAGCAGAAAAGCTGGAAATTCAAAAAATAAGAGCGCATCTCCCTCGGCAAAGGAACGCAGCTCATCGCCAGCAACGGATCAAAGCTGGACGGAGAATGACTTTGATGAGATGAGAGAAGAAGGCTTCAGTCCATCAAATTTCTCAGAGCTAAAGGAGGAATTACGTACCCAGCGCAAAGAAACTAAAAATCTTGAAAAAAAAGTGGAAGAATTGATGGCTAGAGTAATTAATGCAGAGAAGGTCATAAATGAAATGAAAGAGATGAAAACCATGACACGAGAAATACGTGCCAAATGCACAAGCTTCAGTAACCGACTCGATCAACTGGAAGAAAGAGTATCAGCGATTGAGGATCAAAAGAATGAAATGAAGGGAGAAGAGAAACCAAAAGAAAAAAGAAGAAAAAGAAATGAACAAAGCCTGCAAGAAGTATGAGATTATGTAAAAAGACCAAATCTACATCTGATTGGGGTGCCCGAAAGTGAGGGGGAAAATGGAACCAAGTTAGAAAACACTCTTCAGGATATCATCCAGGAGAACTTCCCCAAACTAGTAGGGCAGGCCAACATTCAAATTCAGGAAATACAGAGAACGCCACAAAGATACTCCTCAAGAAGAGCAACTCCAAGACACATAATTGCCAGATTCACCAAAGTTGAAATGAAGGAAAAAATCTTAAGGGCAGCCAGAGAGAAAGGTCAGGTTACCCACAAAGGGAAGCCCATCAGACTAACAGCAGATCACTCAGCAGAAACTCTACAAGCCAGAAGACAGTGGGGGCCAATATTCAACATTCTTAAAGAAAAGAATTTTCAACCCAGAATTTCATATCCAGCCAAACTAAGTTTCATAAGTGAAGGAGAAATAAAATCCTTTACAGATAAGCAAATGCTTAGAGATTTTGTCACCACTAGGCCTGCCTTACAAGAGACCCTGAAGGAAGCACTAAACATGGAAAGGAACAACCGGTACCAGCCATTGCAAAAACATGCCAAAATGTAAAGACCATTGAGGCTAGGAAGAAACTGCATCAACTAACGAGCAAAATAACCAGTTAATATCATAATGGCAGGATCAAGTTCACACATAACAGTATTAACCTGAAATGTAAATGGACTAAATGCTCCAATTAAAAGACACAGACTGGCAAACTGGATAAAGAGTCAAGACCCATCAGTCTGCTGTATTCAGGAGACCCATCTCACACGCAGAGACATACATAGGCTCAAAATAAAGGGATGGAGGAAGATTTACCAAGCAAATGGAGAACAAAAAAAAGCGGGGGTTGCAATACTAGTCTCTGATAAAACAGACTTTAAACCATCAAAGATCGAAAGAGACAAAGAAGGCCATTACATAATGGTAAAGGGATCAATTCAACAGGAAGAGCTAACTATCCTAAATATATATGCACCCAATACAGGAGCACCCAGATTCATAAAGCAAGTCCTTAGAGACTTACAAAGAGACTTAGACTCCCATACAATAATAACGGGAGACTTCAGCACTCCACTGTCAACATTAGACAGATCAACGAGACAGAAAGTTAACAAGGATATCCAGGAATTGAACTCATCTCTGCAGCAAGCAGACCTAATAGACATCTATAGAACTCTCCACCCCAAATCAACAGAATATACATTCTTCTCAGCACCACATCGTACTTACTCCAAAATTGACCACATAATTGGAAGTAAAGCACTCCTCAGCAAATGTACAAGAACAGAAATTATAACAAACTGTCTCTCAGACCACAGTGCAATCAAACTAGAACTCAGGACTAAGAAACTCAATCAAAACCACTCAACTACATGGAAACTGAATAACCTGCTCCTGAATGACTACTGGGTACATAATGAAATGAAGGCAGAAATAAAGATGTTCTTTGAAACCAATGAGAACAAAGATACAACAAACCAGAATCTCTGGGACACATTTAAAGCAGTGTGTAGAGGGAAATATATAGCACTAAATGCCCACAAGAGAAAGCAGGAAAGATCTAAAATTGACACTCTAACATCGCAATTAAAAGAACTAGAGAAGCAAGAGCAAACACATTCGAAAGCTAGCAGAAGGCAAGAAATAACTAAGATCAGAGCAGAACTGAAGGAGATAGAGACACAAAAAACCCTCCAAAAAATCAATGAATCCAGGAGTTGGTTTTTGAAAAGATCAACAAAATTGACAGACCGCTAGCAAGACTAATAAAGAAGAAAAGAGAGAAGAATCAAATTGACGCAATAAAAAATGATAAAGGGGATATCACCACCGACCCCACAGAAATACAAACTACCATCAGAGAATACTATAAACACCTCTATGCAAATAAACTGGAAAATCTAGAAGAAATGGATAATTTCCTGGACACTTACACTCTTCCAAGACTAAACCAGGAAGAAGTTGAATCCCTGAATAGACCAATAGCAGGCTCTGAAATTGAGGCAATAATTAATAGCCTACCAACCAAAAAAAGTCCAGGACCAGATGGATTCACAGCTGAATTCTACCAGAGGTACAAGGAGGAGTTGGTACCATTCCTTCTGAAACTATTCCAATCAATAGAAAAAGAGGGAATCCTCCCTAACTCATTTTATGAGGCCAACATCATCCTGATACCAAAGCCTGGCAGAGACACAACAAAAAAAGAGAATTTTAGACCAATATCCCTGATGAACATAGATGCAAAAATCCTCAATAAAATACTGGCAAACCGGATTCAGCAGCACATCAAAAAGCTTATCCACCATGATCAAGTGGGCTTCATCCCTGGGATGCAAGGTTGGTTCAACATTCGCAAATCAATAAACATAATCCAGCATATAAACAGAACCAAAGACAAGAACCACATGATTATCTCAATAGATGCAGAAAAGGCTTTTGACAAAATTCAACAGCCCTTCATGCTAAAAATGCTCAATAAATTTGGTATTGATGGAACGTACCTCAAAATAATAAGAGCTATTTATGACAAACCCACAGCCAATATCATACTGAATGGGCAAAAACTGGAAAAATTCCCTTTGAAAACTGGCACAAGACAGGGATGCCCTCTCTCACCACTCCTATTCAACATAGTGTTGGAAGTTCTGGCTAGGGCAATCAGGCAAGAGAAAGAAATCAAGGGTATTCAGTTAGGAAAAGAAGAAATCAAATTGTCCCTCTTTGTGGATGACATGATTGTATATTTAGAAAACCCCATTGTCTCAGCCCAAAATCTCCTTAAGCTGATAAGCAACTTCAGCAAAGTCTCAGGATACAAAATTAATGTGCAAAAATCACAAGCATTCTTATACACCAGTAACAGACAGAGAGCCAAATCATGAATGAACTTCCATTCACAATTGCTTCAAAGAGAATAAAATACCTAAGAATCCAACTGACAAGGGATGTAAAGGAGCTCTTCAAGGAGAACTACAAACCGCTGCTCAGTGAAATAAAAGAGGACACAAACAAATGGAAGAACATACCATGCTCATGGATAGGAAGAATTAATATCGTGAAAATGGCCATACTGCCCAAGGTAATTTATAGATTCAATGCCATCCCCATCAAGCTACCAATTACTTTCTTCACAGAATTGGAAAAAACTGCTTTAAAGTTCATATGGAACCAAAAAAGAGCCTGCATCTCCAAGACAATCTTAAGTCAAAAGAACAAAGCTGGAGGCATCACGCTACCTGACTTCAAACTATACTACAAGGCTACAGTACCCAAAACAGCATGGTACTGGTACCAAAACAGAGATATAGACCAATGGAACAGAACAGAGTCCTCAGAAATAATACCACACATCTACAGCCATCTGATCTTTGACAAACCTGAGAGAAACAAGAAATGGGGAAAGGATTCCCTATTTAATAAATGGTGCTGGGAAAATTGGCTAGCCATAAGTAGAAAGCTGAAACTGGATCCTTTCCTTACTCCTTATACGAAAATTAATTCAAGATGGATTAGAGACTTAAATGTTAGACCTAATGCCATAAAAATCCTAGAGGAAAACCTAAGCAGTACCATTCAGGACATAGGCATGGGCAAAGACTTCATGTCTAAAACACCAAAGGCAACAGCAGCAAAAGCCAAAATTGACAAATGGGATCTAATTAAACTAAAGAGCTTCTGCACAGCAAAAGAAACTACCATCAGAGTGAACAGGCAACCTACAGAATGGGAGAAAAGTTTTGCAATCTACTCATCTGACAAAGGGCTAATATCCAGAACCTACAAAGAACTCAAACAAATTTACAAGAAAAAAACAAACAACCCCTTCAAAAAGTGGGCTAAGCATATGAACAGACATTTCTCAAAAGAAGACATTCATACAGCCAACAGACACATGAAAAAATGCTCATCGTCACTGGCCATCAGAGAAATGCAAATCAAAACCACAATGAGATACCATCTCACACCAGTTAGAATGGCGATCATTAAAAAGTCAGGAAACAACAGGTGCTGGAGAGGATGTGGAGAAATAGGAACACTTTTACACTGTTGGTGGGATTGTAAACTAGTTCAACCATTATGGAAAACAGTAGGGCGATTCCTCAAGGATCTAGAACTAGATGTACCATATGACCCAGCCATCCCATTACTGGGTATATACCCAAAGGATTATAAATCATGCTGCTATAAAGACACATGCACACGTATGTTTATTGCGGCACTATTCACAATAGCAAAGACTTGGAATCAACCCAAATGTCCATCAGTGACAGATTGGATTAAGAAAATGTGGCACATATACACCATGGAATACTATGCAGCCATCAAAAAGGATGAGTTTGTGTCCTTTGTAGGGACATGGATGCAGCTGGAAACCATCATTCTTAGCAAACTATCACAAGAACAGAAAACCAATCACTGCATGTTCTCACTCATAGGTGGGAACTGAACAATGAGATCACTTGGACTCAGGAAGGGGAACATCACACACCGGGGCCTATCATGGGGAGGGGGGAGGGGGGAGGGATTGCATTGGGATTTATACCTGATGTAAATGACGAGGTGATGGGTGCAGCACACCAACATGGCACAAGTATACATATGTAACAAACCTGCATGTTATGCACATGTACCCTACAACTTAAAGTATAATAATAAATAAATTAAAAAATAATAATAAAAAAATAATAAAAAAAATAAAAATAAAAATGAGAAAAAGGCCTGAATTGGTATTTCTTATAAAAAGACAGGCAAATTGCTAAGAGGTATAGAAAAAAATTCTTAATATCAATAACATGTTGTTGTTGCTAAACATCCTTGTCATTTTGTGGTATTAGAGCCCATCACTTAAACATTTTTTTTCTAGTATTATGTTAGGATTTTCAGAAAATAATGAAGCCTCAAAAGCTAGACATTAATTAGTTAATTTTTTTTTTCTTTTTAGGTGTGACAGAGAGACAGGAAGGGAGAGATGAGAAGGGAGAGGGTGGGATGGGATAAGGAAAGAGTCGAGAGAAATGGGAAAGAAGGAGAGGAGAGGAGACAGATGAGAGAGTTCTTTTCTTTATAGAATTTCTTAGTTCTGAGGTTTCCTTGGTATCTTGTTGATATGATTTAGCTCTGGGTTCCCACCCAAATCTCATCTTGAATTGTAATTCCCTTGCATTGAGGGAGGAACCTGGTGGGAGGTGATTGAATTATGAGGGTGCTCTCCCCCATGCTGTTCTCATAATAGTGAGTGAGCCTCATGGAATCTGATGACTCTATAAGTGTTCGGTAGTTTCTCCTTAACTCATGCTTCTCTCTCCTGCCACCTTGTGAAGAAGGTGCCTGCTTCCCCTTCATCTTCCATTTTATGTAAGTTTCCTGAGGCCTCCCCAGCTATGTAGAACTCTGAGTCCATTAAACCTCTTTCCTTTGTAAATTACTCAGTCTCCGGTATTGCTTTATAGCAGTGTGAAAACGTACTAATACACTTGCAGGCCATTCCTGGAAGAGAAAATGTACTCACAAGATTAATAACCATGAAGAATAGTTTGAAAAGGATGGACAATAAACAAATGCCTAGATTTTAACTCTATGTAAGCAAGGTTTAATAGTACTTATTTAGCAATATTCAATTAGAACTATATACTTCAAGGTACATTTACTTCTTCTACTGTCTATTTTTTACCTTCTACTTTTGTAGCACTCAGATAAGAGCCTTTTGCCATATTTAGTACCACCAATATTCAAGATTGATTTAGATATTCAATATATATATATGGAACCCATTACCTCCCTGTGCATTCTTGACTTCTTGAAAAGTTGCTATTGTTAACATAATTAATAATAATAAACACGTCATTTATCTCACAAACCAAATAATATAAAGCTTTCATTTTGCAATCTCCTTGCAATGTGAATGTATCACTTTTATAGTGCCCAAATTCTAAATTGTACTAATTGGAGGGATTTTGCTAATTGAATTACAAATACTGAGTTGGAAAATTCACGATAGTCAAGGCACCTGTTTCCCACCCGAGGCCCAAACCTAAGCACTGTCTTTAGCAGACTCAAGGGCCCTAACATGCAGAGTCATGCCTATGAACATCCGGAAGCCTTAGAGTTTTCACTTGGTGATTCATAAATCCAGAAGGGTGTAAAAAGGGGTTCCCATTGGTTCATGAATTAAAGGTGACAATAGCATCTACTTAATTTCTGGTAATAAAAATGAACAAATAAACAAGTTGCTAATAAGTTTGTACCATTTTAAATTGGAACAATGCAGAAGTCTCTGTATTGACTGAATGTACACCATGAGTTGGAAGGAAGTCAAGATCAGAGGAGAGGAGGTGGCATGCTGAAGACTTGAATGTTCCAAGTTACCACTCAGCTAAAGAGTAGCATTAGTATTTTAAAGTTTTTAATATTTAAATTCTCATATATTGTTTATAGTCACTAATGGTTACTAGTTCAAGTCAGAAGCAAAAGGAATACAGATGCTAGAATGGAAAACAAAATCGGTGAAGACTGAAAAGTTGATAATTCTTTAAATTCACCTAAAGAGGATATTTCCCAGATCTGTGTCTTGCATGCATCAGATCAAATTATTCAAACTTCAATAAATCTCTTATACTTCAGAAAACAATGCTAAAAAGAGAAAATGTATTGTTAATAGATGATTTGGGTTTTTTTGGGTTATATGGGAATAAATATTTTCTGTAACTGCAATGCATTACTTGAACATAAATGTTATTTTTAAAAAGCCTACAATCCTCTCTTCAGAAATATTTTTCAAAATATGTTTTAAAAATAAGTCATAAAATTTAATTTTATATAAGTATAATCTTAATAAGACCATAATGTATACAGGCACTAAGTTAACTAAAAATACACGAATACTTCAGGCATGGAAATTTGAAGCTCTAATCAAGGACATGGAAAACAATCTGGAAAAAATGGAGTGACATCCCATGCACTTAGATGGAATGACAATATTATAAAAATGTCACTTCTCCCCAAATTAATCTATAAGTTAAGTGCAATTATAAACTTTTCTGTTGGATTTTTGAAGAACTTAATGAAGACCCTCTCAAGTTTATTTGGAAGGATACATATCCATGAACTAAGTCGTCTTTAAGAAGGAATGTACAAGCTTGCCCTCCCAAGTTGCCCTTTCTTTTTTTCTCCACTATATATATGCATATCATATATATATATAGTAAAATATAATAATATGGTTTTGTCTGAAAGAAGCACCTAAAGGTTTTAAGAATATTTTAAGAAAACCAATTCACTAGAAGCTTTTAGACGTGATATGTTAAACATAATGGAAAAGAGATAACTTTACATGCACCTCAACTTAGAGTCATAGCATGAGCTCTGAAGAACTTTCAGCTGTTCTAATTAGGCAAATACTATTTTGGTCACAAGATCAGCTTGTATGGTGCCTGTGTTTCCTTAGCTAAACTAATAAAGTATCTTTGGTTTGGACTGAGGTCTACTTAGCTTACTGTAGCTCTGTTTTCACCTCATTAAACAGTGACAAGCTTGACTTTCACATTTAGGTGGGAATTGCCACAGTTTTGATTTGCTAACTAGGACCTACTCTAAGTGAGAAATTTCACTGAGTGATGTTCCCTGAAGTATCAAGTTCTCACTTAAACTAATGAAGTGCTTAATTAATGAAGCTGCCAATGGCAATTTCTTTTTTTTTTTTTAACTTCCAAATGTATTTATTTTCTTGTTTCACAATACACAGTTCATTTCTCACATAGCTTCTATTATTGCATTACTCTCAATTACATTTTTGGATATGGTCTTAACTACTGATTTGTTGGATTAGAGTCAAGTGTAGTCCTTAGTTCCTCCAATATAGGCTCAGTTCTTACCTCTTTAGTCTTCTTATACAGTTCCTGTGTCTGATATGTCTTTATTAATCTCAGCCCATTTCATTCTTATGAGATTTTAGATTCTACTTATTTCTTTTTATATATATATATTATTATTATACTTTAAGTTCTAGGGTACATGCGGATAACGTGCAGGTTTGTTACATATGTATATTTGTGCCATGTTGGTGTGCTGCACCCATCAACTCGTCAGCACCCATCAACCAGTCATTTACATCAGGTATAACTCCCAATGCAATCCCTCACCCCTACCCCCTCCCCATGATAGGCCCCAGTGTATGATGTTCCCCTTCCCGAGTCCAAGTGATCTCATTGTTCAGTTCCCACCTATGAGTGAGAACATGCGGTGTTTGGTTTTCTGTTCTTGCGATAGTTTGCTGAGAATGATGGTTTCCAGCTGCATCCATGTCCCTACAAAGGACACAAACTCATCCTTTTTTATGGCTGCATAGTATTCCATGGTGTATATGTACCACATTTTCTTAATCCAATCTGTCACTGATGGACATTTGGGTTGATTCCAAGTCTTTGCTATTGTGAATAGTGCCACAATAAACATACGTGTGCATGTTTCTTTATAGCAGCATGATTTATAATCCTTTGGGTATATCCCCAGTAATGGGATGGCTGGGTCATATGGTACTTCTAGTTCTAGATCCTTGAGGAATTGCCATACTGTTTTCCATAATGGTTGAACTAGTTTACAGTACCACCAACAGTGTAAAAGTGTTCCTATTTCTTCACATCCTCTCCAGCACCTGTTGTTTCCTGACTTTTTAATGATCGCCATTCTAACTGGTGTGAGATGGTATCTCATTGTGGTTTTGATTTGCATTTCTCTGATGGCCAGTGATGATGAGCATTTTTTCATGTGTCTGTTGGCTGTATGAATGTCTTCTTTTGAGAACTGTCTGTTCATATGCTTAGCCCACTTTTTGAAGGGGTTGTTTGTTTTTTTCTTGTAAATTTGTTTGAGTTCTTTGTAGGTTCTGGATATTAGCCCTTTTTCAGATGAGTAGATTGCAAAACTTTTCTCCCATTCTGTAGGTTGCCTGTTCACTCTGATGGTAGTTTCTTTTGCTGTGCAGAAGCTCTTTAGTTTAATTAGATCCCATTTGTCAATTTTGGCTTTTGTTGCCATTGCTTTTGGTGTTTTAGACATGAAGTCCTTGCTCATGCCTATGTCCTGAATGGTATTACCTAGGTTTTCTTCTAGGGTTTTTATGGTATTAGGTCTAACATTTAAGTCTCTAATCCATCTTGAATTAATTTTTGTATAAGGAGTAAGGAAAGGATCCAGTTTCAGCTTTCTACTTATGGCTAGCCAATTTTCCCAGCACCATTTATTAAAAAGGGAATCCTTTCCCCATTTCTTGTTTCTCTCAGGTTTGTCAAAGATCAGATGGCTGTAGATGTATGGTATTATTTCTGAGGACTCTGTTCTGTTCCATTGGTCTATATCTCTGTTTTGGTACCAGTACCATGCTGTTTTGGGTACTGTAGCCTTGTCGTATAGTTTGAAGTCAGGTAGCGTGATGCCTCCAGCTTTGTTCTTTTGACTTAGGATTGTCTTGGCAATGCAGGCTCTTTTTTGGTTCCATATGAACTTTAAAGCAGTTTTTTCCAATACTGTGAAGAAACTCATTGGTAGCTTGATGGGGATGGCATTGAATCTATAAATTACCTTGGGCAGTATGGTCATTTTCACGATATTGATTCTTCCTTCCATTTGTTTGTGTCCTCCTTGATTTCACTGAGCAGTGGTTTGTAGTTCTCCTTGAAGAGGTCCTTTACATCCCTTGTCAGTTGGATTCCTAGGTATTTCATTCTCTTTGAAGCAATTTTGAATGGAAGTTCATTCATGATTTGGCTCTCTGTTTGTTTGTTACTGGCGTATAAGAATGCCTGTGATTTTTGCACATTAATTTTGTATCCTGAGACTTTGCTGAAATTTCTTATCAGCTTAAGGAGATTTGGGGCTGAGACAATGGGGTTTTCTAAATATAAAATCATGTCATCTGCAAAGAGGGACAATTTGACTTCTTCTTTTCCTAACTGAATACCCTGGATTTCTTTCTCTTGCCTGATTGCCCTAGCCAGATCTTCCAACACTATGGTGAATAGGAGTGGTGAGAGAGGGCATCCCTGTCTTGTGCCAGTTTTCAAAGGGAATTTTTCCAGTTTTTGCCCATTCAGTATGATATTGGCTGTGGGTTTGTCATAAATAGCTCTTATTATTTTGAGATACGTTCCATCAATACCGAATTTATTGAGCGTTTTTAGCATGAAGGGCTGTTGAATTTTGTCAAAAGCCTTTTCTGCATCTATTGAGATAATCATGTGGTTCTTGTCTTTGGTTCTGTTTATATGCTGGATTATGTTTATTGGTTTGCGTATGTTGAACAAGCCTTGCATCCCAGGGATGAAGCCCACTTGATCACGGTGGATAAGCTTTTTGATGTGCTGCTGGATCTGGTTTGCCAGTATTTTATTGAGGATTTTTGCATCGATGTTCATCAGGGATATTGGTCTAAAATTCTCTTTTTTTGTTGTGTCTCTGCCAGGCTTTGGTATCAGGATGATGTTGGCCTCATAAAATGAGTTAGGGAGGATTCCCTCTTTTTCTATTGATTGCGATAGTTTCAGAAGGAATGGTACCAGCTCCTCCTTGTACCTCTGGTAGAATTCAGCTGTGAATCCATCTGGTCCTGGACTTTTTTTGGTTGGTAGGCTATTAATTATTGCCTCAATTTCAGAGCCTGCTATTGGTCTATTCAGGAATTCAGCTTCTTCCTGGTTTAGTCTTGGAAGAGTGTAAGTGTCCAGGAAATTATCCATTTCTTCTAGATTTTCCAGTTTATTTGCGTAGAGGTGTTTATAGTATTCTCTGATGGTAGTTTGTATTTCTATGGGGTCAGTGGTGATATCCCCTTTATCATTTTTTATTGCGTCTATTTGATTCTTCTCTCTTTTCTTCTTTATTAATCTTGCTAGCAGTCTATCAATTTTGTTGATCTTTTCAAAAAACCAACTCCTGGATTCATTGATTTTTTGGAGGGTTTTTTGTGTATCTCCTTCAGTTCTGCTCTGATCTTAGTTATTTCTTGCCTTCTGCTAGCTTTTGAATGTGTTTGCTCTTGCTTCTCTAGTTCTTTTAATTGTGATGTTAAGAGTGTCAATTTTATATCTTTCCTGCTTTCTCTTGTGGGCATTTAGTGCTATAAATTTCCCTCTACACACTGCTTTAAATGTGTCCCAGAGATTCTGGTATGTTGTATCTTTGTTCTCATTGGTTTCAAAGAACATCTTTATTTCTGCCTTCATTTCATTATGTACCCAGTAGTCATTCAGGAGCAGGTTATTCAGTTTCCATGTAGTTGAGTGGTTTTGATTGAGTTTCTTAGTCCTGAGTTCTAGTTTGATTGCACTGTGGTCTGAGAGACAGTTTGTTATAATTTCTGTTCTTGTACATTTGCTGAAGAGTGCTTTACTTCCAATTATGTGGTCAATTTTGGAGTAAGTGTGATGTGGTGCTGAGAAGAATGTATATTCTATTGATTTGGGGTGGAGAGTTCTGTAGATGTCTATTAGGTCTGCTTGCTGCAGAGATGAGTTCAATTCCTGGACATCCTTGTTAACTTTCTGTCTCGTTGATCTGTCTAATGTTGACAGTGGGGTGTTGAAGTCTCCCATTATTATTGTATGGGAGTCTAAGTCTCTTTGTAAGTCTCTAAGGACTTGCTTTATGAATCTGGGTGCTCCTGTATTGGGTGCATATATATGTAGGATAGTTAGCTCTTCCTGTTGAATTGATCCCTTTACCATTATGTAATGGCCTTCTTTGTCTCTTTTGGTCTTTGTTGGTTTAAAATCTGTTTTATCAGAGACTAGTATTGCAACCCCTGCTTTTTTTTGTTCTCCATTTGCTTGGTAAATCTTCCTCCATCCCTTTATTTTGAGCCTATGTATGTCTCTGCATGTGAGATGGGTCTCCTGAATACAGCAAACTGATGTGTCTTGACTCTTTATCCAGTTTGCCAGTCTGTGTCTTTTAATTGGAGCATTTAGTCCATTTACATTTCAGGTTAATACTGTTATGTGTGAACTTGATCCTGCCATTATGATATTAACTGGTTATTTTGCTCGTTAGTTGATGCAGTTTCTTCCTAGCCTCGATGGTCTTTACATTTTGGCATGTTTTTGCAATGGCTGGTACCGGTTGTTCCTTTCCATGTTGAGTGCTTCCTTCAGTGTCTCTTGTAAGGCAGGCCTGGTGGTGACAAAATCTCTAAGCATTTGCTTATCTGTAAAGGATTTTATTTCTCCTTCACTTATGAAACTTAGTTAGTTTGGCTGGATATGAAATTCTGGGTTTAAAATTCTTTTCTTTAAGAATGTTGAATATTGGCCCCCACTCTCTTCTGGCTTGTAGAGTTTCTGCTGAGTGATCTGCTGTTAGTCTGATGGGCTTCCCTTTGTGGGTAACCTGACCTTTCTCTCTGGCTGCCCTTAAGATTTTTTCCTTCATTTCAACTTTGGTGAATCTGGCACTTATGTGTCTTGGAGTTCTTGGAGTTGCTCTTCTTGAGGAGTATCTTTGTGGTGTTCTCTGTATTTCCTGAATTTGAATGTTGGCCTGCCCTACTAGGTTGGGGATGTTCTCCTGGATGATATCCTGAAGAGTGTTTTCCAACTTGGTTCCATTTTCTCCCTCACTTTCAGGCACCCCAATCAGATGTAGATTTGGTCTTTTTACATAATCCCATACTTCTTGCAGGCTTTGTTCATTTCTTTTTCTTCTTTTTTCTTTAGATTTCTCTTCTCGCTTCATTTCATTCATTTGATCCTCAATCGCTGATACTCTTTCTTCCAGTTGATCGAGTTGGTTACTGAAGCTTGTGCATTTGTCACGTATTTCTCATGTCATGGTTTTCATCTCTGTCCATTCATTTATGGCCTTCTCTGCATTAATTATTCTAATTATCAATTCTTCCACTGTTTTTTCAAGATTTTTAGTTTCTTTGCGCTGGGTACATAATTCCTTCTTTAGCTCTGAGAAGTTTTTTGGACTGAAGCCTTCTTCTCTCATCTCGTCAAAGTCATTCTCCGTCCAGCTTTGATCTGTTGCTGGCGATGAGCTGCGTTCCTTTGCAGGGGGTGATGCGCTCTTATTTTTTGAATTTCCAGCTCTTCTGCTCTGCTTTCTCCCCATCTTTGTGGTTTTATCTGTCCCTCGTCTTTGATGATGGTGACGTACTGATGGGGTTTTGGTGTGGGTGTCCTTCCTGTTTGATAGTTTTCCTTCTAACAGTCAGGACCCTCAGCTGTAGGTCTGTTGGAGATTGCTTGAGGTCCACTCCAGACCCTGTTTGCCTGGGTATCAGCAGCAGAGGCTGCAGAAGATAGACTATTGCTGAACAGTGAGTGTACCTGTCTGATTCTTGCTTTGGAAGCTTCCTCTCAGTGGTGTACTCCACTGTGTGAGGTGTGGGGTGTTGGTCTGCCCCTAGTGGGGGATGTCTCCCAGTTAGGCTACTCAGGGGTCAGGGACCCACTTGAGCAGGCAGTTTGTCCCTTCTCAGATCTCAACCTCCGTGTTGGGAGATCCAGTGCTCTCTTCAAAGCTGTCAGACAGAGTCGTTTGCGTCTGCAGAGGTTTCAGCTGCTTTGTTGTTGTTGTTGTTGTTGTTGTTTAGCTGTGCCCTGTCCCCAGAGGTGGAGTCTACAGAGATAGGAAGGACTCCTTGAGCTGCTGTGAGCTCCACCCAGTTCGAGCTTCCCAGCCGCTTTGTTTATCTACTTAAGCCTCAGCAATGGCGGGCGCCCCTCCCCCAGCCTCGCTGCTGCCTTACCGGTAGATGGCAGACTGCTGTGCTAGCATTGAGGGAGGCTCCATGGGCGTGGGACCCTCCCGGCCAGGTGTGGGATATAGTCTCCTGGTGTGCCCGTTTGCTAAGATCCTTGGTAGAGCACAGTATTGGGGTGGGAGTTACCCTATTTTCCAGGTGTTGTGTGTCTCAGTTCCCCTGGCTAGGAAAAGGGATTCTCTTCCCCCTTGAGCTTCCCAGGTGATGGGATGCCTTGCCCTGCTTCAGCTGTCGCTGGTCGGGCTGCAGCAGCTGACCAGCACTGATTGTCAGGCATTCCCTAGTGAGATAAACCCAGTACCTTAGTTGAAAATGCAGAAATCACCTGTCTTCTGTGTGGCTCGCGCTGGGAGTTGGAGACTGGAGCTGTTCCTATTCGGCCATCTTGCTCCGCCCCTTCGGCAATTTCTTTTTGTAAAGCATTGTATGCTGTTAGACCGTTAACCATGCCAGAAAATAACTTTGCTTTTTTTTGCACTGGAACCCATTCTCCTTAACAAATAAGTCCACCATTTAAAATTATTTGCCTTCATAGTTCCTGGCTGAAGGTCATTGAAATAATAGCCTTTGTGGTGTCCTTTTTCTTTTAACCAGG
The DNA here is from genome assembly GCF_043159975.1 of Macaca nemestrina. Classification (NCBI taxonomy): domain Eukaryota; kingdom Metazoa; phylum Chordata; class Mammalia; order Primates; family Cercopithecidae; genus Macaca; species Macaca nemestrina. Next base: position 107,270,575 of record NC_092134.1, read on the forward strand.
GATTATTTTGTGATTCAAATTGTACTTTATATACAGTGACAGTACTGCTTCTAGGATTTCTAACTAAAGATTGTGGAAGAAATATAAAACAAAGTAACTTTCTCAATAGAAAGTCTTCCTTTGTATTTTTCTGATTAGATATCAGAAATATATACTATTATGTTTTTAGAATGGGCATTCGGGTTGGGCACAGTGACTCACACCTGTAATCCTAATACTTTGGGAGGTTGAGGCAGGAGGATTGCTTGAGGCCAGAAGTTTGAGAAGCTGGGGCAGCACAATGAGACAACATCTCTAAAAAATAAAAATAAAAATAAAAATAAAAGAAAGTGAGCATGGCAGTGTGCAACTGTAGTCCTAGCTGCTAGGGAGGCTAAGGTGGGAAAATCACCTGAGCTCAGGAGTTGGGGTATAATGAGCTATACTTTTGTCACTGCAATCCAGCCTGGGTGACAAAGTGGAAAAAAAGAGAGAAAAAAAAGTGCATTCAGTGAAAATCACACACAAATTTATGAATTTGAGATGTTGTAAAGTATTTCACAATGTATTATAAATATTTTTCCATGTTATTAAAAGTGTTCAGGCCAGGTGCCATGGTTCACACCTGTAATCCCAGTGCTTTGGGAGGCCAAGGCAGGAGGATCACATGAGCTCAGGAGTTCCAGGCCAGCCTAGGCAACATAGTGAGACGTAGTTGCTACTAAAAATTTAAACAAACAAACAAACAAAATCTAGTTTTGGTGTTATTTGGAGGTGGGAGCTACTTGGAGGTGGGAGCTACTCAGGAGACTGAGATAGGAGGATCACCTGAGACTGGAAACTTTTTAGCTATTTTTTTACTCTTGTAATTAATGTTGTAACAAACAATGAAAACGTTTCTTTATGGCCTCTTTACTGAGGTGAACAAAAGAACAACCTGCAGGCTGGGTGTGGTGGCTTACACCTGTAATCCCAGAACTTTGGATGGCTGAGGCTGGCGGATCATAAAGTCAGGAGTTCGAGGCCAGCCTGGCCCATATGGTGAAACCCCATCTCTACTAAAATTTCAAAAATTAGCCAGGCGTGGTGGTGGGAGCCTGTAGTCCCAGCTACTCAGGAGGCTGAGGCAGGAGAATCACTTGAACCTGGGAGGCAGAGATTGTTGTGAGCTGAGATCGCGCCACTGCACTCCAGCCTGGGCAACAGAGTGAGACTCTGTCTCAAAAAACAAAACAAAACAAAACAAACAAACACAAAAAACAAAGAACAACCTGAAATGTGCACTATTTGTGGAAATGGGAGACAGTGTTTTTAATTGTAATTGTAGCTACAGTATGTAACTACAATATTTAATAGTTACAAGGAAGCTAGTACTTCATTGGTTTAAGATGAAACATTATTGACAGAGATAATACATATACCCATTCAGACTCATTTGTGATTTTGCAAGAAATCATTAATCAATCTATCTCTTATTACTTCCTAGCAAGAATGAGGCAGCAGGACATGGAACTGGTAATTATGACTGGAAGAAAGTTCTGGAACATTGGTTGCCCCAAGGTAGATAGGTCAATTAAGTCCTCAAGTTGGGACTTTAGGTAGACACAGGAGAAGTAAATGACTGAAATGGAGGATTAGAGGAGCACTTTTGGAAGATAAATGTACATCATAAACCACATGTACGAATAAATCACATCATAATAAAAACCACTTTGTGAATGATTGGAAAATTAAGGAGGCTTTTAACTTAAACATTAGTAACTTTCAATATTGTAAGTTGGTAATATTATGGCCCTAATTAATTTTTAGGATTAAGTCACCTTGCCAGTGTAGTAAATATTTGTTCGGTTTGTCAGATGTTAGCTATGGTCTGAACGTTGTTGTCTTCTTAAAATTCATACTTTGGAGCCTAAACCCAGTGTGATAGTGGGGCTTTGTTCCCCCAAATTCATTAAGTCATAAGGACTCTACGCTCTAGTCAAGAGAGTGGGATTGTGCCCTTATAAAAGAGCCCCCACAGAGCTCCCCAGATCCCTCCCCCATGTGAGGATACGCACCAGGGCACCATCTATGAAGTCCTTACCAGACATCAAATCTGCGGGAACCTTTATCTTGGTTTTCTAACCTCCAGAACTGAGCAGTAAATCTGTTTTTTAATAAACTACCTAGTCTAACCTAGTCTAAGTTATTTTGTTATAACAGCCTAAATGGACCAAGACCCCTTCCCACTCAAATAAATAAACATATATTTAAATATAATATGGATAAAATATGTCATATATATTATTTTACATGTATATAATTTACAAATATATAAATTATACATAAATATATATAATTACATATATATTTAAGAAATTACATATATACTCAGTTTGCAACCATATATGAGTAAGGTGCAAGGTGGCTTTGATAGGAGGAACGCTGTCAAATAGGTGTTCTTAGCTTGTTGGTCCTGGCATCATTGAATATATTTTGACTCAAAAAAAATTTGACTTCTTGTTATGTAGAGTATTATTTGGGGAATGACTCTCAATGAGTTCTGTGAATAATATGACTTGGAAAAGGGCAATACTAGAGTTGTTGGTTAAAGTTTGACTTGAAGTTTAGTAAAGTTTATTATTTATATCTGTGACTGGGGAGTAGAATAAAAGATCCACTGTGAAAAATTTGACTTTCTGGGTCAGCCTGGCTTATTTCACTTAGTAAAATGTCCTCCAGGTTCAACTATGATGTCACAAATGACAAGATTTCCCCTGTTTTTAAGGCTGAACAGTATTCCATTGTGGTTATATCCCTGAATTTATTTATTCATCCAATGACAGACACGTAGGTTGCTTTCCTATCTTAGCTGTTCTGAATAATGCTGCAGTGAACATAGGAGTGCAGATATCTCTTTGGTATTCTGATTTCAATGCATTTGAATATATACCCAGCGGGGAATTAATGGATCACATAGTAATTCTATTTTTAGTTTTCTGAGGAACCTCTATATTGTTTTCTATGAACGCTGTATTAATTTGTTTCACACTTTCCCAGGGGAAATGCACCAGCAGTGCATAAGGGTTCCTTTTTCTCCACATTCTCACCAACATTTGTTACCTTTTATCTTTTTGATAATGGCCATTCAAATAGGTGTGAGGTAATATCTCATTGTTGATCACATTATACCCCGTAAAGATATACAGTTATTTGTCAGTTAAAAATCAATTAAAACAAATTTAGTGGCCAGAGAGGAGTAGACAGTATATTGAAAGATAAGGCTGGAAAGAACATTGCTAAATTTGGAGAAGTGAAGTAAAACATGTTTACTGAGATCCTGCAGGACAATTTTTAAAAGAGGCCTTAAGCCATGGTAGTGATTGAAGCAGTTTGAGGTCCCTCCCTTTCTCCCTTCCTCCCTTTGTCAATATTCCCATATATTGAGGTGTGGGTATAGATCAGTTGATAGTTAAGTCGTTTTTCCAGTTTGATTATTTCTCTAGGTAAAATATTTAAGTTCAATAAAGTGTTGACACCTTTATCTTTCTGCTGCCCTCAGAGGGTGGAATTTATGAGAGACACAGGCCTTCTCAATCTCAGCATAAAGAGCTGCTCATCAATCATCACTAAGTAGCAATAGGGATTGTGGGGTGGGGGTGGGAGGATGTAAGTACTGAGGCTAGGCTGCTGTTGAATTTGCTATACTTACTGAAGACTCTCGGATCTATGGACTTATGTTTATGCTCCCCTCTGGGAAAGTGTGAGAGTGACTGACTTAGATTACGTTTCAGAAAAAGTATTAAAAGAAAAAAAAAGCAAATATTGTAGTGGATTCTTCGTTGGAAGTTAGATTTTGTGGATTGTCCCTTCTGTTCAGTAGGATATGCATTTACACATGCTTCTAAGCATGTTCCGCTATATCTGTTCCTCTATCTTTCCCCCTACATTGGAAATTTGTAATGGAAATTGTAATTTATGTTAAAATATAGTCCCTTATTTCATTAGGAGTTGGCAAATGACGACTTAGCTTACTTTCAGTCACTGTCATTTCTTATTTGCTAAAATATTGACCTTTTTTCTGATAAAAATTCAGCCAATATTTTAAAAATACCAACAGCTTTAGTCTACTATTAGATGTAGAGGTAATAGGAAAATGCCAGGCATGAAATGGAATTTGAGTCTGGTTAGAAATGCATTGATTTCATGTTACTATAACCCAATTAAACCCCCTGTGGCTTGGCAAAGCTATACCTTGTTGGCGTGGATCTCCTGTGTCCTCCTGCTGCTCCTGGGGATTTCTGTTCATGACACTTATCACCCCGCTTTGTCTGGGAGGACAGGATTTGTGTCTGTCCTGTTCGTGTTATGTCACCAGTACCTAGGCAGCATCTAGTCTATAGTAGTGCTCAGTACATATTTATTCAATGAATAGATTTACTACCTTTTAAAAATATATTTCCTGAGCAGAAATTATAACTAAGAAATATCTATAATGGAAGTATACATAAATGTGATGAAAAAGTTTTTGAATTATGTAAGGATTTGGAAAAAGAGAAACTTATGTGTACACGTGTGTGTGTGTGTGTGTGTGTGTGTGCATATACACCCCTCCCAAATTTATTATATTGTTCAAATGCACATAATAAATAAAATAATACCTGTCACTTCTCTCCCTCCCCATTTCTCCATCAACTAACCACTGGTATATTAAGGATGACGTTGAAGCGATTACCGATTTAGCTCTGACCTTCTTTCCCTATATCTGTTGTATTATGAGATCCAGCCATTTTCCTTATTAGACTGCCTCCTGAATATTCCATTTCAATATCTTTCTTATTTAGATTTAATATCCAGAATGCTCTCACAAGCAGTTTTTCTATTTAAATATGCTGAACCCTAGAAATTGATGGATGCTTGTGATCTGTATGTCAATGTGAAAAATGAGTGGCACAGCTTATTAGAATTTCTGTTTATATAAGCTTAAAATAGCAGTTCACTGTTAACATGTTTGAAAAATATGGTGCCTTCTATAATCAGCATAATCTGTTAATGAGATTGTCAAAAAGGGGTGATTACAATCAGGTTAGTAAATATGTACCACAGTAAATATTTAAGAAATTGAATTTTTATTGTAATTGGAGTTTTAAGATAAATTATTTTAATAAACTTTTGAGGAGGAATCTGATTTGTCCTTAGGGTTTCAAATCATCAACAGTGATATGACACAGTCTACAAAGATTGCAAAACCATATAATTCTTTATCCTTAGGAATTAGAGAGGGTATTGCAATTAATTAAGGTGGATCACAGCATAGATTTCTTTTTATGCATCTGTTCCTTTCTTTGAATGTATTGAGTAAATAAAAAATAAATAGTTAAAATATATAAGTACAGCTGGGAATGTTAAGCATACATGTAGGATATGGATAAATTAGTATACATGTACATATGTAAATTTTTCTTATCCAGTGGGAAATAGCACGGGAGCTAGACATTTATGAAAATGTTAAGTTTATGACAGGAAATTTGAACAAACTCTTATTGCACATCATCTCTTATTTTAACTTAAAAAACAATTATAATTACATATATAATATCAAAGATAAAAGCACATTCCTAGGAATAGTCCTAACTTTCAGCGAATAATGAAGATTTTCAAAAATTCATTTTTGAAAACACACTGAATTTGACTCTAACACATATTTAAAATTTTAATAAAATATACACTGTGAATAATTGTTGTAGTTAATGTTCCTGACCATTTCCTACTTTGTCACACTGCATATAAATCATCTAAGATTTTCTTGTGTCTAAGGTTTTCCCATTCTGTCTGAATCTTAAATATTCTATCTAATTTTCCCCATAAAAGAAAATTAATTTCTTATATATTATGTCTCACTTTTTAATTTAAAAATATGGGTACCATATATATATGAGCTTGACAAGTTTTTAAATATGTAGAACTTTTTTAATTAAATAGTTTACTGCATTTCCAAAATATCGAATTGAAAAGTGGCTAAAAATCAAGTTTCTTTATTTCATTTGTACTATTTACATGAACATTTCACATTATTCACTTGAAAAGTAGTGCTGTAAAATGGCAGTGTATGATAGATATGTGGGCCGTGTTTTTCAAGAGCCCTGGTTGGGTCATTCAGATGATAAAACCAGGATGATTGGTTTGCCAACAATAATATTCAACAGGATGATAAATGTGGTGCTCTACTTACTGAATTTTAAAATATCTCTACCCTATGGGATGTATATTTCCTTTACAGAAGCTCTCTTGTACGTCCTCATGTTATAGAGGGAGAGGGATTAGGTGATACACTGTTGTCTCTGTAACCAAGACTCTGTGTTCTCAAGGCATTTTCCTGTCAAAATCATTGTAACTTGAACTAGAAACATAGACAGTGCTATGACACAGCAAACATGCAAATGTCTTCCTAGCCACATTTCAACAACCCCATTGAAATCACTGGGATTCTGAGCTTCTCTATTCTATTCTGAATTCTGCTGTGTCCAGGCAGAATTTGCCACAAGGAACCAAGTTCTCAGGAAGCTACCAGTGGAAGTATCAATATATTTGCCAACAGACTCAGTTTCCCACTTAAGGTGATTAAGAGATTTTTATGTAAAATTCTGAGAGACAACAAGTTTGTCTTTGAGAAACTTCTCTTGTACTTTTCACTAATGTTTGATGTTAACTGCCCCCTTCCCTTCCCTCATGACCAGATTCCAGGCTTCCTGTACAGATTATTAAAAAGCCAATCAGCTGGTGTGAATGAACTAGCAGAGGGTCCTTTTACTTCTCCGAAGATCCTTCCTTTCCACTTAGGAAAAAATTTAAACTTTTCCTTTTCCCTTTCTTAATTTAAACATTACTTCTAGTAAAATACAACTCCTCGTCCTTGTAATCCTAAAGCTGAGACTTCCTGGTTGGGAGAAAACATTTTTTGCTATGGCTTGTTAATGTGAGGGAAGGACACTGGAAGACAGAAACAAACAAACAATAATAAATAACAACAAAAAAGCTTATCATCTTGTGACTTTGGTTAGCTTGAGTGGCCCTCTAAGTAAACTCTCCCAACCCTAACTACATGGCTCCCACGTTCCAAGCCAAAGTACAGTGACTGAATTGTCAACAAGAAATAGCTTAAAATACCCTAAGAATTGGAATTTTCAAAGTTTTGAAAGAAAAAATTATAATCAATTTGCAACTTCGTTTACCTTGTTCTTAAATCCCTTAGTAGCTCAAGGGACCTAGATCATGTCAGATGAAAAAGTGTCTGATTATCCATTGATGTTTGCATTCTTAGGCTATTGTTATAACAATGATCCCCATCTCACTCCCCTGAAATAGACAGGGCAGGTATTATATCCATTTTACAGAGAACAATCCTTGACTCATAGAGATTAAACGACACACCCAGACTGCCACAGCCAAGGGAGAGCTAGATTAAACCCTAGGCCACCTATATGCTAATCTGATGTCTTTCCATTAAATGGTAGTGCCAGCCACTGGTAATGTTGTGAGAAAAACTTCAAGGAGTCCTTCTTGGCCTGGGTTATACTTCATGGCTCTGTAGAAAAAATTCAAGGCCAAAACAATTTATTCAAATTGTTCTGTATAAATACATCATATTCCATGAACAAATATCATTTTCCTGGGACAGTGAAGGCCGTAAGACTCCTCCATTTTTGTTCCATGGTTCTGGCAGGTGAGTAATTTATCTTTTGACAATTTTTAACACTTTTAAAATAAAAATCAGTACAAAATTTAAAAGAACTAGTAGGCTGTGTGCTGTGGCTCATGCCTGTAATCCCACCACTTTGGGAGTCTGAGGTGGGAGGATCACGAGGTCAGGAGTTCATGACCAGCCTGACTAATATGGTGAAATCCCATCTCTACTAAAAATACAAAATTTAGCTGGACGTGTTCGCATGCACCTATAATCCCAGCTACTCAGGAGGCTGAATCAGGATAATCACTTGAACCTGGGAGGTGAAGTTTGCAGTCAGCCAAGATCACGCCACTGCACTCCAGCCTGGGCGACAGAGAGAAGCTCCATCTTGAAAAAAATAATAATAATTTAAAAAAGGACTGGTAAATAACCTATCTAACACTTAGTCCTTAATATATTACTATATGCTCTATGTTAGCATAGACAAAAATCAAACTTATAAGCTAAGCTTTACCATTACTGTTTTAAATATGATCAAACCAAAGCTTGGAAAGTTTGAGTGGCTTATCTAAAGTCATACAGCTTGAAAGTCCCAGAGCAATGTTGACCCCAGGAACACATCCCTGCAGTTGGTACAGAATAGGGAAGGAGAACTGGAAAAGGGCAGTGAGGCAGTGAGGAGACTTTTGGTAACACGCAAGAGAAATTGAATGAGAAGCTCATGTGGACAAAGGATAGAAAACATAATAACCTGAGTACAGACTGAACTGATGCAATAATAAGGGTAAGTTAGGATGAGGGCTAGATGTTTATGCATGAAGCTATTCATTTAATGTTAATATTTGCTTGGTCTGAATTTTGAGAAACAGAAGTGAGAGAATGAAGCTTTCTATTAGTTGGAGTCAGCATTTTGTTTTTGGAGTATTGTAAGAATAAGCATTTCCAATTTAATCATGTAATATGGAGCAGTGGTCTTTTTACTCCAATTTTCATACTCCTTGGGATATGTGACGTTTTTCCTAGAGGTAGACGGCTACAGACAGCTTTGTAGAGCATGTACACATTTATGGGCATGTGTGTAACGTGTAGTTTGATAGATACTGTTAAATTCCCCTTAATAGGGATTGTGCAATATTTTGTCTCCATCAGCAACATACATATAAGAGTGCCCATTTACCAAAAAGGTATGTTGATCAATTTGATAGCCAATTCTGAGGTAGGTGTTTCATGGACCTTAATTGCAGAAAACACAGTTTAGAAATCATTTATAACAGAACCAAAAAGAGATCAAATGTTGCTTGTGACTACTATCAAAATATTAATTAAATCATGACTATGTTCAATTTGTGATTTTGGAGCAAAAGTGAATTGCATCTGTATTCCAACATATTCAATTTATGGGGACAAAGATTAGTAATCCATGAAATTGATTACATTAGTAGAATGAAAGTCCCCTAAATATCAAAGGTGAGAAAATAATCAGCATTGGCAGCATAAACCTAGGATTTTTAAAAAATGAAAGCCACAGAAGAAAGGGGATGAAAAAATATATCAGTATTATGGCTTTTTTGAAGGCCTGGTATCTGTTAGCTTTGAGAAAGCATGTATAGACATATCAGCAGTATTATTATTGGAAGCCTGACAACTGGTATCTAGTCTGTAAATGAAGGAAGGCATAGCAAATAGGAAATAAATAATTATGTTGACTTTTGTGAAATCCATTTGGTAACATTTGGAAGATGATAATGAATAGACAACTAAGATTGAGGAACCATAAAATATGTGCATTCTGAGAATATTACAAGTGACTAAATAATAAATGTTAATACTGCATTTTTAAGGGACAGGTTTTTGTTTTACTCAGGCTGACAAATTTATAGTAGTTGCTTCGTATCCACCAGCTATTCCACTTGCAATCTAAGCATTTTGAGAGATACTTTTTTTTTTTTTTAAGTTCTACAAGTGTCTTGATTATAATAAGTTTTCAGGATATCTTTTCATTTACCCTGCCCTGCTTTCCTTCTTGGTTCAATTCTAGACCAGCCAGTTAGTTCAAGTTCATGCTCAGCATCTGTAGCTGCCCTAATTACATAAGGACTGTCACCCTGATCCTGGAGTTTCCCAAGGCTGATGTTTGGCCAGGAATTTCTGCTGGTCTCCATCTAAAATGTCAGGCATCCCACAGTGTTTTGAGAAAACTGACTCATGCTCTTCGGTAGCGTCCTCTGAACGAACTGACTGTTATCCAGAGTCAGGGGCAAATGAAGTTTCCTGTACCAACTGTGGATGTCACTGGTGTGTTGCTGACAATAAGGTTCCATGTTGCTTCTTTAATTCCAAACAAGAGGCTGCTTGTGCTATGCGGTTTCCCATTCAGAAACGCATCAATTGCCACCCTCAACCAGGAAACTCTCGAGAAAGCTGTGAAGCTAAAGGCTGTTTCTGGTGTTCCACAACCACTGCCAACATTCCTTGGTGGTTTTACCCAGCAGATGGTTCATACGGCTACACCATAAATGATCAACCTGAAAAGACAGATTCAGGATGGAGGTATATGTTTCCAAGAACTTTTAATAAGCATTTCTCTCATCTAAAATTTTTGATCTATGCTTGTGGGTTTATTTGGTTCAGGATGACCTGTTTTTACACTTTTTCTTCTTTCTCAATCAGTTGTGTGGGCCCTGCCAAATAGCCGGAAAGACCCATTATTTTGTGTAGAGAGATCATTCACTGCAAATGAGTTGGGCTAAGGTAAAATTTTTGGCGTTTATGGTATCATGTAAACCTTTTGAAAAAAGCTTTCTTTTTTTTTGCATATTTTTGTGAAGCACGAGACAGCATCTAATTTTCAGTGAAATGACATAAAAGAATGAAAAAATACCCTTAACAGCAACTATTTTATAACATCTGAAATCATACTCTAAAGTAATCAGAGTACTTATCCTAATCAATAAGTACAAAAATAACTCAATTACAAATGTTATGCTTAACTTCGTAACAAAAAAAGTACTCATTTTTTTATTAAGATTTTCAAGAGAAAAGCCAGATTTAATGTCGAATGTCACTTAAAACGTTTGTCCATGCACTGATATTTGGAGACTAGATTCTTGATTTTGACGTGTTGGATATTTTTCTGGGAAATGTATGGAACGTATAAAACTGTGGCATTTGCTTGGAACTGAGCAGAGTGTTCTGAAAGCTAACTTTATTTCAATTTCTGTTTGGAATCTATGAACTATTTTCTCTTTACATTGCATGACCAGGGCTTGAGAACTGTGTCAAAATCTGTTTATAAGTTACATTTCTTACTGGGCAGTAATCCAAAATTGAATTATGATGCTTAGGAGAAGGGATTTGGAGGACCATACTCTTTAAGGACAAAGGCAAAAAATGACTATAGAGACACAAGCAAGAAGCAGAAGAGTAAAATCTGGGCTGAGACGAGCTGATTTTATTTTTCCTATTTATAATAGGAAAGAACAGGGTAGTCTCAGGAATACAATGAATTCCAAATTGAAAGAAGAGAAGAAAAATATCATTACATTTCATTTTTATTGCTTCTGGACCTTGAAAGTCCTCTGCTTTGAGGAAACCAGCCTATTTTACAGGCTTGAAAATAGAACTTGATTGAGCTAACTTGTATTATATGCTATTTTCTGTTCTAAATTTGCCATTGGGCTGAGCTTTACAGATTTTAGCAGAGACCATTATGGGAAACATTTTGAATATTGATTAAAATTTGAAGTTAAAAGAAAGATTTCAGGAAAAGTAAGAGTAGTGAACCATAAAACTGAATAAAATAAATAAAAATCAGATAAATTAAATCATTAAGAAATTAAATTCTGATTGGGAACAGAGGTTAAATGGAACAGAATTGCCTAAGAGGTAGAAGGACTTTGAGCAATTCACTAAGACAGATTGTTAGTGTCTTCATAGTCTGGTCTGCCTTTGGCTTATTTGTAATGCATACCTAGACTGGTACTTAATTCTGGACCTGGGAGAGCTCATCATGCCCCAATTTTACCATTGGATCATTTTGCTTACTGATTTTAAACAGCTCCCAAATTGTAATGGAATTCCTTGTGAATCAGGTCTTTGGAAATAATCTTCCAGAGCAAAACAACACAGAGGAGCTTTGCCACACTAGACTAAAACTTGTGGCCATCACTAAGAATTTACCTGAGGAAATGGGCCTCTGTCCTTGAACCTGAAAATGGAAGGCTTAGTTGGAATGGGTGAGTGGGTGGCGGTGATGATGGTGACAGTGGTGATGGTGGTGTTAATTGGAGGTTCCAGCAACTGAGCTGTGAGTGACCGTTTCAGACACAGTTGTGCAGGGTGAGGAAGAAGGATAGCACCACAAGGAGAGCCACTGTGCCTGGAGCTTCAGCGATCACCCGTGGCTGCCCTTTGATGACTTCCATGGCAAGTTTTTAGAAGTCGTTGACAGCTGGCTGAATATGACTAGAGGAAAGCCCCCTGTTCATTTTTTCATTCTACTACAGAAAAGACTGTATTGTAATCAATTAAATCAGAGTTAAATGACCAATTTTTTAATTGTTGCAGTTTTTCCTATTCTTGGAGATATACTGTGAAGGGAATTAGATTTTTCTTATTACCACTTCAATATCTAACATCTACTGCTCAATGTTTTTACTTTTACTTAGGCATTTTTATTTTAATTTCCTTTCTTCATTAGAATAAATTATTTATTTATCTGTTTATCAACATTCTTTTAACCTAAGGAACAACATTCACTTGTAAAACATAAATATGTTTCATTCGAGCTAATAAAATCAGTTTATCTTATAGGATAATATTAAGCAAACATGACACTACATCTCTGCTTTGCAATTATATTTCCCCAGTTGCAATGGATATAGAATTTCATACTTCAGATCGGCTCCAATTTAAGGTAGGTAGAACTGATGGTCTATATTTTTCATGAATACAGTGTTTATTAATGGAAGTTTTCAAATATCATAACATCATTTGATTAAGTACTTCATGATATCTCGTTCTGGCAGTAACTATAAATTTCCCATTTTACTTATTGGTTACATTAAAACTGAACATAACATTAGAATTAGATCATTTTTTAAAAATTATTACAATTTTTCATTTTCAAATATATTTTAGATTTATGATTCTGGTAGTAAATGATTTGAAGTTCCACTCAATATTGATTTTCCCTTAAATGAGGCTGCTGATGCAAAACATAACATGGAATTGGTAAATGACAGGTTATCTCAATTCTGAGTCATAAGAAAAAAGGCGGCCACGTCCGGTGGCTCACGCCTGTGATCCCAGCACTTTGGGAGGCTGAGGTGGGCGGATCACAAGGTCAGGAGATCGAGAACATCCTGGCCAACATGGTGAAACCCTGTATCTACTAAAAATGCAAACAGTAGCTGGGTGTGGTGGTGCGTGCATGTGTTCCCAGCTACTCGGGAGGCAGGAGAATCACTTGAACTTGGGGGGTGGAGGTTGCAGTAAACTGAGATTGCGCCACTGCACTGCACTCCAGCCTGGTCACGGAGTGAGACTCCGCCTCAAAAAAAAAAGAAAAAAGAAAAAAGACAAAGACAAAGACAGTATTTAAGTACAGTGTATGCTAATATGATGTTAGTTTTGTCCTTAGACAAAAAACCAACAAACTTAGAAATGTGTTGCTTAACTTTAAAACTGTGTGGTGAGTAGGAAAACTTTTTCATTTAGCTTCTTGTTAAATTGTGTACGCAGAAGAATTGAATTGTAAGGATGGTTGTCATTCTGTTTTAAAATTCTGTGTTCGTTTTCAAATTTCTAATTGAACTGGTACATGGTACATGTTCAGTAAGTATCAACTGTTATTATTTTCACTGTTATTATTATTAATCAGTGATGATATTCTTGACCATTGTGGCAATCAAAAACATATACTTAATAGTCTAAAGTTATAGTGACTATTTGAATTAATGTAGGACATATTGTTATTATTATGCAAAAGAGTATCATGCCAATTTTTGCTTTGGATTTCTAAGTTAATACTTATGACCACCTACTTATGACATACTTATGACCACCTACTTCCTTTCAATATGTCTTTGAATTACAACATGGCTATGGCTACACAGAAAGTAAAGCTATGCTTGGTTTTATAACTCAGATGATCAGCTTCTGGTTCTAATAGCCAGTGCCACACAGCTTTCAATGTTTATACAGCTCACTTAGCCATCTTTATTCCATGGGGATACACTGAGTTTCTAACTGTGATAGATTAAAAATGGCCGCAAGTACTTTACAGCTCCTCCCATCAAGAGGTGGGGTCTACTTCCTCACCCCTTGAATTTGGGCGGTCCTGCAAAATGCTTTGACTAATAAAATGCAAGGGACATGATCTGTGGCTGCAAAGCTGGCCTCAAGAGGCCTTGCAACTTCTTCTTTTATCCTCTTTGACCACTTTGGCCATCATGTAAAGAAGCCTGAGATGAAAGTCTACACAGAAAGAGAGGTCTAGTCATTTCACTGGTTCCAGTCATTCCAGGTAAGTTTCCAGACATAGAGTGAGGCCTGTTGTACCATCCAGATCCAGCCACAGCATAGCTGACAGCTGGTTCCTTTCTGACTACAAGGTGCGCCAATCCTAATTTATGCTTGTATTAGTGGTGAGACCAACCAGAATCATTGCCCAGTCAGCTCACAGAATCATAAGAAATAATGCTTTTTAAAGCCACTAAATTTTTCAGTGATTTTTAGTATGCAGAAACTAATAACTAATACATAAAATGTGTTACAATGGCATACATTAGAAATGCAATGCCATTGGTGACGTAAATATAAATCATTTATCATTGGCTTTGAGACCCAGTGATGGGCAGAGGCTGTAAAAATAGTAAATAGTAAAATCTTGTGGGATGGTGAACAAATTGTTAATGGATGCTAAAAAGATGGCCACACGTGTTTGTACAATTACCAACAATAATTTGGAAGGTAGAAAATGTAGCTAATGAACTTGTGTATCTGACAAAGGAGATTTCTGGGCAGAATACTGAATATATTGACCTCTTTGCATTGTGTATAATGTTATATTAGGAGAGAAATAAACTAAACAAGGAAAAGTACAGTTTAAAAAAAAGAATTTAGAAAGAAAATAGAAGGTCTTGGACTGGCTGAGTTGGAATATCAAACTGTTTCTCATCCTCTGTCTCTCTAGCCAGCAAAATATTCCCAAAGAAAGAAATGGCTGTAGGTAAAGATCAGCAAGTGTGTGGCTATAAAAGCCTTTGTTGAGACCACAGAACAGTTTAGCATGGTGTCTGATAGGCCTTCTAAACCAGACAAAGGGCTTTAAAAAATATTAAAGACATTTTCTCACAGCACCCTGAACACAAGGAAGGGACTTCTGTCTCAACAATAATTATGAAGGCTTTTGGAGCACGGAATGAACTTCAATCACATTTATAAAAAATTTACAAGATTTTAAGGGCATTACATTAGAGCCTCTGAGATTCCACTCTCTATGAATAGTAAGTAGGATTAGAAAGCTACTCAGCTATAAACATTGACCATTTTTTTTTTTCTGAGAAAGGAAGGACCTCTAAAAAGTGAAACCTGGAGCCATAAGAGGGAGCGAAGAGTAAAAGAACAATGTATTAGGGATCAATTTTAAAGGACAAAACTGGACCTTAATACAGAAACGTTTTCTACCTCCAGAGTAGGGGACCCTAACGTGTGCTGGGTGGATTTCAGAATTGCTATGGACCAAATATTGCTATGTATTTCCTATCATTTCTCTTTTTAATTGGGAACGATGATTGCAATTCTCCTATCCTTATTCAACCTTTGTGTATGTTGGGTGTGCAGGGGCAGATATTTTACCTTTGGACCAAGATGACTGGACCTGAGGAGACTTACCATGAGTATGAGATTGTGGATGTTTAACTAGATGTTGTTATGGGTGGATCCTTTTAAGGATTTTAGGAGGAAGCAACTATATTTGCATGTGGAAAGAATGCAAATAATTTGTACATAGAGAATAATCTATAGTGAATTCAAAATGGCCAACAAATCCTTTTCATTTCCTCCTACTAAAAGATGAGGTCTAATTTATCATCCCTGGACTTTGAGCTGGCCCTATCACTTTCTAGAACTAATAGAATGTGAAAGAAGAGATATATGAGTTCTAAGTCCCAGCCTCAAGAGGCCTGATAGGTTCCATCTGAAGCCCTTGGAACACTTCTGTTTCATGTGTAGAAGTTTGGGATGAAAGGTCATCTGGAAAGAGAAGCTCGATTAGCCCGCCCAGTCTGACCGTCTTAGCTGAACTGCCAACCTAGTCATCAGCTGACTGTAGCCACATACATAATCCCAAGTAAGACCAGTGGAAGAGCTTCGCAGGCCATTGTGAGGAGTGTTGATATTCTAATTTACTTAGTTTTGGGGTGGCATGATGCATAGCAATAGAAAATTGATACAAAAGCATTGAACATCGGTCTTGCAGCTATGTGTCCTTGGTCACAGTGGGCAGAGTAAAAGAGAATGCAGTGGGTAGCAAGTTCATCGTCATGGAAGGAAAAGAAGCTTAAAGCACACTTTACAGAACATGGAAGTGGTAATATAACCTTTTTTGGAATTAAATAAATATTCAGACAGAAGAAATTCACCATATTCAATTGTACAGTCGTCCTTAGGTATCCATGGGGAATTGGTTTCAGGACCACTCCCTCACCTCCTGCGAATACAATATTTTATTTTCATCCAAAAACGGTTGAATCTGTGGATGTTGAACCTATGGACACCCAGGAATAATTGTATAGTCTTTAGGTCAGAGGAACTTGAATCCAAATTTCTGCTTCGCCACTTGGGTTGCTGTGTTAACTTGGGGAAGTAATTAAAAATCTTGAAATGTAACTCCTTTTTCTGTAAAATTGGTTTTCATTAAGGCTAGAGTGAAACAATACAGGCAAAGCTATGTTCTCTATAAATGGTAATTGTTATTGTATTTTTCTCTCCTTCACTCTGTGTCACAGGTACATATTTTATCTTCTTATCAATATTTGAAAGTTTCTTCTGAGTGTTTTTAGTTGTTTTATGTGTTTATTATCTTCTGTTAGAACAAATGATCCCTCATGGCGGGGACTCAAGTTTTGTTTCAGCATCCCCAACATATTGGTGCTCAGTAAATATTTGTTGACTAATTGTGAGCTTGAATCTAATTTTCTTATTCATTTGTGCTGAGAAAGCCACACATAAAAACAATCCTTGATAATTTCACTTTGCTCTTCCTCTCTTCTCTCTGCACTTTCACCCTTGATCATGCCATTGCTTTTCTGGCCACTCCTAGTCTGCAGATCTTTAAATCTGCATCTTATGTTTTGACTTGCTCCAGTTTCATACTTTCAGCTTCCTGTTGGAAAACTCCACTTTATTGTCCTTCTACTATTTCAACTTTACATATCAAAAACTTAGTTTATACCTCACATCCCATCCAAATTTTCCAATGTTCTTTGTATAGCCTACTTCCAGCCAAATTGGGCTACTGGCCTGCTATTTCTGGGGCCTGTCCTATACTTTTGCTCTTTTCTACATTTATTCAAACTGTTTCCTCTTTCTTCCATTTCTTGAATGCCTTTCTCTGCTGTCTCTGTACATCCAAATTCTTCCAATGCTTCATCTACCTTCTTCATGAAGCCTGCCTGAAAACCATATATAGAAATAATCTCTCTTTCTTCTGAACTCCAGGAGCACCAAATATATACTTTTCTTTAAAGTCTTATTTATATATATTTACAACATGTGTATTTAAAAAGTATAAAATAATATTTATATCTACAATATAAATATTTACAGTTATATTTAAAAAATTAAGTTTTCTATCTTGCATCATATTCATTAACTTCACTGTCTTATTTCTCCCTCCATATTTTGACCTCCTTATGGCAAAACTAATGTCTGGCTCAGTTTTGCATGTTTCACATCTCCAAGCATAATAAATATTCAATAAGTAAATACTGGTGAGTACTTGTCCGTTGCTCTATAAATACCTTTTCGGGATGCAAAGAAATAGCAAGACACAATTGGACTGAAATTATAGAAATATGGAGTTTCTTCACCAAAACTGAAAAGAATGCAGAAAATGTCTCAGAAAAGAGGATGTGAAAAAATTCCATCAACTGTGCTGATAAGATGGGGACTCAGAATTGAACATGGGTTATAGCAACCTGCAGTTCTTTGTTCATCTTGATAAGAGCAGTTCCAGTAGGGTTTTGTGGAGTTTAAGGCCTGAGATGAGTATCTTCAAGAGAGAGCAGAGAGAGAAAGGGAAAAGATTGAGAGTAAACAATTCTTTTGGAAAAGTTAATTTTAAGGAAGAGAGAAATGGATGAAATGAGGTCAAAAAAGGGAATGTAAGTTGTTATTTTTTGAAGATGAGATAAAAATATGTGTTGTATGATGATATGAAAGATGGTATAAGAAAAAGGGGAGGAAGGCTGGAGTCCAATGAGTTGCTGAAAGAGTTCATCTCAGGAGCACAGGCAGTTCATCGACCATAACAGATGAGAAGGTCAAGTTGGAGCACATGAGCACAGAAACAGTCGACTTGGCGGCTCAGCTAGGTTTATAACCAAGTTCTTTCGAATGACTGAGCAACACACGGAGGGATAATACATTGAGATTGAAGGGCTAAAAAAGGCCATCAAGTTCTATCCTTTTCAATCTGTCTTTTTAGAGAAACAAATCACAGAAACCTGAAGAAACTTGTCTGTATCATTTAATAATAGAAATGAGACTAGAACTCAGATTTGCTCAGAAGGCATTTCCCCTGTATTGCATTGTCTAAAAGGACTTTCACCCTTTAAGAAAAATATTCCAACTGTCTGAAAGTCTGGTTGTTAAGGCTGAGGCATGAGTGTTGGCTTGACATCCTCTCTGACTGAGCGTGAGCCTGTGGAGTCATGTTTGCTCTGACATCAAAGGCTCCCGTGTGTGCTGCAGTTCAGGAATCTTGGTAAATACATCCTTTATCTCCTCACCCCGCTCCCATTAAGCAGATTTGTAGGACTTTCTCCAGTGATTTGTGAATTACCATGTACCCAAAGTAGAGAGTGGAAGGGCTCAGTTTTCTGTTACTATGTATTGCTATACTAGATACTTAACAAATTCTGTTGCACCTTGTGTTTTCTCCAAGTATATAGAAAAATTACATTTGCTCAATATTCACTTGGTGTTTATTATTGGGAATAAGAAGGAATAAAGGACATACTACCTGTTCTCAAAAGGGCTAACTATGACAGCTAAGAGAATGCAAAAAAAAAAAAAAGCCAAATGGAGGTGTGAGGAATGCAAAAGGAGATTTTAATTCTGACAAGAATTAGGTAAGACTTCAGGGAGGAGGTAGTTGCACTGAGGCCTTATTTTGTTTAAAAGAACTACATAAGAAAGGCACAAAAGAAGAAAAAGACTCTAGATATTTTCTAGTTATAAAAAGAACAGTATGACAGGAAGTAAAAGGAGGAAATATAAAATGGTTTTATAATTCCTGTCTGTCCGGAGCTGCACGCCCCGGCCATAGCGAATAATAATTAAGGATTAAACGCCTGAGCTATTTTCATTTCCACCCCACACCTTCTCCCTAGATTTACCTTCTCCCTATCTTTGCCTTTTTTCCCCTGTACTAATACCTCATTAAAGATGGCGCTCTTCCTGCTTCTTCTTCACTCACTTTTCAGCGCCAGGGAAAATTGTTACTTAATAGCGCAAGGGCAACATGACCTCCGACGGGAGAAATCGAAACTAACCTGGCCACGCCCTCGGCAATGAGATCATTTCCGCCTTAGCCCAACCCCTTCCCTTCCAAGTGTATATAAGGCAGTGCATTACCGCCATTAAACGAGACTTGATCAGAGCACTGTCTTGTCTCCATTTCTCGTGTCTCTTGTTCCCCAAATTCCCACCCCCTCCTCCAGGGCCTGCTCTGACTATCCCGCAGGCCGGGATACCTGTCAGTACATAGCTCATATAATAAATGTTGGAACGTATGTGTTAGAATTCCATCATCTATTCATATATACAAAATATATAGTTTGCCTAGACCAACCCTTTCCCCTAACATTCTAAAAAAATAATATTTATTTATATAAGCCACAGTATGTGTACCTGTGCTTAGTTGAAAAGGGAGGTTAAATATAAAGAATGGATAAATATGGGGAATTCCTTATAATAATAAACAGATATGGAGAGCTATCTTTTTTGAAACAATAAGTAAAATGCTAAGGAAGTTTTATTTCACTTTTAATAAATAAATTTCATCTGATCTAGTCAGTTTTATTTCATTTATAAAATACTTAAAAGTAATGTGAAATTATTTTATTTTTATGTGGTATTATTTTAATTACACTCAAATTATTTAAGTTTCACTTGAACAACGAGAATGCTTTATTTCAATATCATTTTAAAACTCAGCATTGTTGACATCATACTATTTTTTCCTCCTCTTTTTTTTTTTTTTGACTTATTAGTGTCTAGTTTGTAGACTGATAAAGCCCTCATTTTTTAATGTCAAATGTAGGTAATTTCAAAATAAACAATGAAATCTGGTTTCTTATTCAAGCATTATTTTCCTTTCCTTTATATGATTTTCTTTTCTTTGTATACAATCACTGTTCATGAAAGGAAAGGAGAAATAGAAGAGAACATTTGTCAATATGGCTTAGGAAAATCTCAAGAGACTGTGGACTCTCTGTAATGGTGCTAACCATTTTAGAACCTTGGAAGTTATAAAAAGAAGTGAGAGAGAGAGAGAGGACTGACACAGCTTATGCCTCTTATATCAATTATTCCCTAGTGAACTGGCAATAACAACTCACAATATGCCACAAACTATGGCAACCCAGCTGTTTCAGAACAACTAATGTGAATTTTATAGATAATGATTAGATTAATTTTCTGCTAAGGAAAGTAGAGTCCAAAAGTGTGTACTTAACAAAATATATCTAGGGGGATGCATTTCAAGTTTGTGGTCGAAACTAATGAGACACACAGCATGTTGTCCTTGGTTCTGCTTGCTTTCTCTAAGTAAATAACACTTTAGATAATTCCAAGGAAACCAGGTTCTTCTATAAACAGGAGCATAAATTGCCTTATGAAGGATCATTCATTGATGGTATACTACTAAAGCTTAATTGATACTATTCTTTACATAGAAAAGTCAAGGCCAAAGATTTTCTCTTAAATGACATTTTCTGTAAGCTAAACTTATCTTTAAACTTTAGAGGTAAATTGAATTAGAAAATAATTCCATGCTGGGCGCGGTGGCTTACGCCTGTAATCCCAGCACTTTGGGAGGCCGAGGTGGGCGGATCACAAGGTCAGGAGATCGAGACCATCTTGGCCAACACGGTGAAACCTCGTCTCTACTGAAAATACAAAAAATTACCCGGGCGTGGTGGCGGGCACCTGTAGTCCCAGCTAGTTGGGAAGCTGAGGCAGGAGAATGGCCTGACCCCGGGAGGCGGAGCTTGCAGTGAGCCGAGATCGCACCACTTCACTCCAGCCTGGGCGACAGAGCGAGAATCCGTCTCAAAAAAAGAAAAAGGAAAGAAAATAATTAGCTGGGGCATGGTGGCGCACACACACACACACACACACACACACACACACTAGGAAATACTTCCTTAGAGGCATGCTGACTGTTATTAGAGACAGACACCAGCATGGTCATAGCTGTTGCTAACATGTTAAAGTACTTCCATAATAGTGAGTAGCTGCTGCCTTAGGCTAGTCTCATATCTCCACCCTCCTCTGTTGTCCTGCAGCCCCTCAGCCACTTTACAGCTTCCCTAATTCCAGCTAAGGGCCAATACCTGAAATCTCTTTCTAGCACAGGGCCAATGCCTGTCATCTTCTGGGGCATTCAGGTTCCCGCTTCAGGCTATGGCCCCTATGGATTCTGATTGGTCAGCATGTGCTGAGCTGATTTCCAATATTTTGAACGTAACCTTTTAGTATATTTATGAATGATTTCTTTGGAGCTCAAACTCAAGGTAATTTCTTAAGTACTGTTGATATTCTTATACAACCTTTGAGACAGATGCTTAACTAAGAGCACATCTTTCTCTCATTAATATTCATGACCCAGCGTGGTGGCGCATACCTATAATTCCAGTGCTTTGGGAAACTGGAGGCAGAAGGATTGCTTGAGGCCAGGAATTTGCCAGCAACCTGGGCAACATAGTGAGACCCTGTCTCTACAAATTTTTTTTTGTTTAATTAGCCAGGCATGGTGGTACACACCTGGAGTCCCAGCTACTTGAGAGGCTGAGGTGGGAGAATTGCCTGAACGTGGGAGGTTGAGGCTGCAGTGAGTAGTAATCATGTCACTGCTCTCCAGCCTGGGCCACAGAGTGAGATTCTGTGTCAAATATATTTATCTATATATCTATATATATCTATATACAGCTCTATATATCTATATATAGATATATAGATCTATATATAGCATCTACATAGATCTATATATAGATATACTTACACAATCTTTGAGGCAAATGATTACTATTAATATTATTAATTAATCAGAAAGGACTCCAGTAGCATTTTGGTGTTTATTTCAGGTTTTTTTTGGCAAAGTGACTTTTTAATGAACTATTAGAAAGTTATACATAGAGGCTTGGATGCTTGTCAGAGAAAAAAAAATGAAAGATAAATCTTGTTCAGAAGCTCCTGATGACTTGAAAGATTAAATGAGTTTTCTTATTTATTAGGGTCTGAGAAACCTGTATCCAACTAAAAACACAAGAAAAAGTTAATTAAAGCTTTTTTCCTATGGGAAACAGAGTTGATACAGACTATTCCTCTTCCTATACCGTACCTGACCTGCTCATAATAGCTTTCCCTGATCTTTTACCTTCTCAGGCTATGGTAAGTGCATGCTCTGTTCTGCGCCCTTATTAACAAGAGCTTGTCTCCACATAGCCCATTGTGTTATAATGATCCACTGTTCCTGCTTCATATTCCTCTGTGTATTTCTCCAGCTTATGGCACTAGGAAAAATTTCCTTGAATGAGGAGAGAGGGACTAAAAGCAATGATTTCTACCAAACATATTAAGTAACAACACTGGCCATACCATGCTGTTACTTAGTAGCAGTCTCCTCAAGTGTGTGAGCAACTCCTCTCACTGTGGACTTAGGTGCACCTGTCGGTCTTGTGGACTAGGAGCAGGCATTGAACCACAATAGAGGGCGGTAGGAGGTATGAGTTGGGCAGCAGCATGGGGCTACCATTACTGCGACTCTGTAATGTCACCAACACCACCGCTGCTCTTCCCTCTTTCCCTGAAGGGATTTAAGATAGGCTTCCACAATGTCCACAGGCATTCTATATAGGTTTCTATAATCTACTACCTTTGAAAAATGTCATATGTGAGAGTCACCTCTTGGAGAATCATTATGCTTGCAAGAATCAAGCATTCTTGGGGAATCATAATGTTCCTCTATAAGAATTCTGAAAAAGGAGGCTGGGCGCGGTGGCTCACGCCTGTAATCCCAGCACTTTGGGAGGCAGAGGCGGGCAGGTCATGAGGTCAGGAGATCGAGACCATCCTGGCTAACACGGTGAATTCTCGTCTCTACTGAAAATACAAAAAATTATCCGGGCGTGGTGCCTGGCGCCTGTAGTCTCAGCTACTCCGGAGGCTGAGGCAGGAGAATGGCGTAAACCCGGGAGGCGGAGCTTGCAGTGGGCTGAGATCGCGTCACTGCACTACAGCCTGGGCGACACAGCGAGACTCCGCCCCAAACAAAACAAAACAAACAAACAAAAAATTCTGAAAAAGGAATCTAGCCAGGTTTGGGTAACCCAATATTTTCCAACCTTTATTTGAACATGGACTATTTTTATTTCAAGAAAGACTTACTTCCATCTCCACAGATAAAATGCTTTACTAAAATTTGAGCAGGCAAAACTCACTGAATTTTGGTACTATTATTTGTAAAATTTTAGGCAAGTTATGGGACTTTATGTTATGCACATCCATGTGAAGAGACCACCAAACAGGCTTTGTGTAAGCAACAAAGCTTTTTAATCACCTGGGTGCAGGTGGGCTGAGTCCGAAAAAGGAGTCAGCAAAGGGATACAGGTGTGGGGCAGTTTTATAGGATTTGGGTAGGTAGTGGAAAATTACAGTTAAAGGGGGTTGTTCTCTTGTGGGCAGGAGCGGAAGTCACAAGGTCCTCTGTGGGCAGCTCCTGAGATTTATTGCCCAGGAGAAGGAATGTCACAAGGTTAATTGATCAGTTAGGGTGGGGCAGGAACAAATCACAATGGTGGAATGTCATCAGTTAAGGCAGGAACTAACTATTTTCACTTCTTTTGTGGTTCTTCAGTGCGTTATGCCATCTGGATGTATAGGTGCAGGTCACAGGGATGTGATGGCTTGGCTTGGGTTTAGAGGCCTGACACTTTACTCTTTCTGAGTCTCATTTTCTTCCTTTATAAAATGGAATAATAATGCTTTCCCACAGGGCCATTATAAGGATTGAATGAACATCTTAGAATTTATAATCAGTGTATGGGCTAGCATTTAGTAAATACTCAATGGACATGAATTTCCTACCATTCCCTCAGATCCCCTCACACCTGTTTTTGTGTTGTCATCCTCTATTTGAGCTAACTTTACAGGATTTATTAAAACCAGAATCTGAAGGAAAAAACACTTTCTCTGTAAGAGCTGCCTGGTTACTGTCTTCTTGCTTCTTGTCTGGCACAGGTGGGAAACGTTTCTTGGAGGCCTGATTTTTTCTAACCAGTTTATACGAATGACGACTGTGGTCCCATCCACTTCAGTCTATGGATTTGGTGAACATGAACATCTATCCTTTAAGCATGACATGAATTGTATTAAATATGGAATGTTTTCCAGAGCTCACTCACCAACAGTAATATGCGAGTATAGATTGTTAATATGAGAAATTTGTTTACTGAAAGAAGCAGGGACCATGAATAATAATGAGCTTCTATAAGATCCTATAAATATAATATGATTTACTCTCATAAATATAAATATGATTTACTCTATTCTTAGAGTATACATGTTATTTACTCTATAACTGTAAATATGACTTGCTCTCAGAAATCATATTGGTTTATACTTAGTCATAAAGACAAGTTCAAAATTTTACATCCATTCTGGTTTTCACTAGTTTGCCTTTACCCTCACAATAAAAATTATACATTTTTGGCAGGTCATTAATTGCTACTGTGTCTTTTTTAGTAGAATAATAAAGTGATACTAAACCATCAGAAAACATTATATTTCTTCTTGCTGTTGCAGCCTTTTAGCAATCTCTACGGAGTTCATCCTTTTTATAATTGCATAGAGAATGATTTTAATGCTCATGGTGTTCTTCTCCTGAATTCCAATGCCCAAGGTAATGTGATTGTCTGGTTAAATTATAAAGAAGTAAATGCACAATTTAAATGCTAATTTTGTCTTTTCTCCTTTAAAAATACTTATTAATTAGAAGCAAATAGATCGAGAGATTGTCCACAATTTAATATTTTGGTTTCAAAATGGAAATTTTTTTAGTGAAAGATATACATTCATTCTAATTTATTGCAAAATACCATTAAGACACACAACACTAAAGACACATAACTGGAGAAATCAGAAGCCACTTGAACAATCAGTATTAGAAATTTCATGGTAATGTAATGTCTTTGGCTCTGCCTTATCATCTCAGCAAGATAAACATTGCCAAGGCCACATTTCTGCATTAAATTAGTCTAGAAATATTTGAAATGCATTGCTTCTGCAGTGGCTTTCCTTAATTGTGTGCTTGGGTTTAAACTAACTCCCTCTCTCCGGGCGCGTGTGTGTGTGTGTGTGTGTGTGTGTGTGTGTGTGTGTGTGTGTGTAGTGGGGGTGGAAAAATTCTACCTCCCTTCTCTTAACGCTCCCAGCTTGATTTGATAATGAAATTGGTCTAAGATAAACTAATGATAAAGAAGTATACAGATTTATTTAACACATGTTTTACGTAGCATGGGAGCCCTCATAAAGAAATAAAGACCTGAAGAAGCAGAGTCAGATACTTATATACTGAATTGGACAAAGAATAGTAAATTGTGAGGAAAACAATTAAATTATTTGGGGGAGGCTTAAAGGACAATAGTTATTTTAACAGAGTCTGCACAGTATTTTCCTAGTCTCAATGTTCTGTCCTTGATGATGAGAATGTTGCATCTTTCTAGCATGGGGTGGATATCTTTCACATGGGGATTCCAAGCTTTTAAGAAACAGGACAAAGGTCAGAGTGATCTTTTTGCACCTGCTCTTTTTCTAGTGCCCTTAACTTCAATTGTCAATATGCCAGAACGGCATATTTTAATCCCTTCAGTGCATAAGTGCAGTAAGTAACTGACTTGATGAACTCTTTGAAAAAGAAAGTTGTGAACATGTGGAACTGGGAAATCCAGGCACACACTTACAGGTTATTTCAGCTATGAATAGGGCCTAATATAATTAGGCAGCCAGCCTAGGTAGCATACCAATGTTAGAAATATTAATAGTAATCTTTGCACTTCTTTTATTGGTGCTTATTTTGAACTTTGCTTTTTTCTCCTCAAAAACCACTCTTAGCCCATATCCTTCTTTAACATTCCAGACTATTGGAGGAATTTTTGACTTCTACATGTTTCTGGACCCCACTCCTGAAAATGTCCAGCAATACACAGACATGAGTACAGTACTGTAAGTAGTGCTCACATTCCCATTGCCCTTGTTCACATGAGGGAGAAGCAATTCATGAGTCTATAAATTACCCATTCTTCAGCCCTCTAATCTCAAGACTAATTGTGCCTACATTAAGGTCAAGACTCCTGACTTGATTGTAACTTTATTAAATAAGGGTTTTAAATCCTGTTGGAATAATTTAGCCAGAATTTACCTGAAATAAAATTATACCTTCAAAAAATATTCTAGACTTCTAGACTGAAGAATTTTTTCCCCTCTAGTCACAGCCACAAACCTCAATTTTATTACTTCTGGTCTGTCATGTTCTGTGGCACTTGACAACTCTCCCAGAAGGATTCAAATCCCAGCCAGTCAGTTCAGCAAGGTCCATCAGAAGTGGGTTTTGAAGAGTCAATGTTTAGAGGAAAACTCTGTGATAGGAAAGAATTCATGGAAAACGCAGTAGCGACGATGGTTTATTCTCTGTTCTTCTCTTTTCCTACCCAATTTCTAGGTGTTTCCTTAGGGAGCCTCTGCTACCCTGTACCCCTCCTGTGTATCTATCAAGCATTTCTATACACAAAATACGCTGCTAATGTAGTGTTCATCTCCCATCAAATCACCATTCCATAAATGATGTCTTCTTTCTGGGGTAAATTAGTCAAATACCAAAATTCATAGGGATTTTTGCTGTTCAAAATAAGATAATTGGAGACTCAAATTAGAAACTCTCTAACAAAAATTATTCCAGGCTTTATTCTAGGTGGGTGAGAAAGGAGAAGAAATGTTTTGGGCCGGGGCAGGCCTTGGCAGAGCTATTAAATAATAATTACTAGAATGACTTTTGTTAGATTCTCACTGAATCTGACTGGTCAGAATTTTGTCATCAAAACATAATGCCAAGGCCTGGCGTGATGCCTCATCCCAGCACTTTTTGAAGCCAAGGCTGGTGGATAACCTGAGACCAGGAGTTTCAGACCACCCTGGACAACATAGTGAAACCCCATCTCTACTAAAAATGCAAAATTATCCAGGCGTGATGGTGCACACCTAATTCCAGCTACTCAGGAGGCTGAAGCAGGAGAATCGCTTGAACCCAGGAGGTGGAGGTTGCAGTGAGCTGAGATTGCGCCATTGTGCTCCAGCCTTGACAACAAGGATGAAA
Organism: Macaca nemestrina; assembly: GCF_043159975.1. Classification (NCBI taxonomy): domain Eukaryota; kingdom Metazoa; phylum Chordata; class Mammalia; order Primates; family Cercopithecidae; genus Macaca; species Macaca nemestrina. The sequence goes on from NC_092134.1 coordinate 107,298,099, forward strand.
CTCTCTCAAAAAAACAAAACAAAAACAAAAACATAGTGCCAAAAGCCTCTGTTATGATAATCATGGGAGGAGGAAAACAACCTTTCCTAATGGGAGATTTCTTAGTTCTCTTAGACACTAGAGGATGATGACTGATGAAGGTTACTGAGCTGAGCTAGAAACAAGGCCTACTTCCAGGGGTTCTATAATGGGTGCATTGTCTCACCTCCCAAAGGCTACAGAAGCTTCTGCACAGGATTTAGAAAAGATGGAACTGAGAGCGCGGACATGAGGAGGTTGCAGAGAGGGCTAGAAAAAGGAGTGACAGCTGTCCTCCTGAATCTTGTTGCTTTCTGGGTCAATCCTTCCTGCTCCTTGTCTACTGCTGACATCTACTGCAGGGGAATAGGGGATTGGGTGTCCCCACCCACCCAGCACCTCTGCCTAGGACAGGTTTGTTTGATTCTAAAATCCTTTAGAATAGCTAGCAAGAGTGGTGACAGAGGTCAAGCAAAAGTTACTCCCATTTACCTTGTCCTTCAGGTAGTCTTCACTGTCCTGAAGAACTGATCTAAAGCTGGCAGCTTAAAAGAAATAAATTGTTTCTTATTTTCATCTTGTTTTTGATAATACAAACTTCTCTTAGCTCCTTTAGTATTTCAGGGAAGATGATGAGCTGGTTCTATACATCTGAATAATTAGGATTTCAAGTAAGAATATGGGTACTAGGTGACCTGGGTTGGACTCCTGTCTCTTCCCCTCATCTGTTGTGTGATCTCAGACAAGTTACTCAACCTTCTGGTATCTCCCATTTTCTCATTTGTAAAATGGGGATAATTATAGCAACAATCTCATAAGGTTGTTGTGATAATTAAATGAAATAATAAACTTAAAATGCATTTAAATCTTTAAATCACCCTTTAAGCTGCAATGAATTCTATGCTTATGGGCACTTTTCTTATCTCAATGGACCTTTATTTTTATTTACTTATTTATTTTTAGACAGAGTTTCACTCTTGGTGCCCAGGTTGGAGTGCAATGGTGCAATCTCGGCTGACTGCAACCTCGACCTCCCCAGTCTAAGGGATTCTCCTGCTTCAGCCTCCTGAGTAGCTGGGATTACAGGCACACGCTGCCACCACACCCAGCTAATTTTTGTAGTTTTAGTAGAGACGGGGTTTCATTATGTTGGCCAGGATGGTCTCGATCTCCTGACCTCGTGATCTGTCCACCTCAGCCTCCCAAAGTGCTGGGATTACAGACATAAGCTACCGCACCTGGCCCACTATTATCTTTGTTATTAATTTTATAGTTCTAAAAACTTCCTGTTATTATAAAATGGAAGCTGCATTAGTCCGTTCTCACACTACTACAAAGAACTACCTGAGACTGGGTAATTTATGAAGAAAAGAAGTTTCATTGACTCACAGTTCCACAGGCTGTAGAGCAAGCGTGGCTGGAAGGCCTCAGGAAACTGACAGTCATGGTGGAAGGTGAAGGGGAAGCAAACAGGTCTTATCATGGCAGAGAAGCAGAGAGAGAGTACGAAGGAGGAAGTGCACACACTTTCAAACAACCAGATCTCGTGAGAACTCACTCACTAGCATGAGAACAGCAAGGGGGAAATCCGCACCCATGAGGCAATCACCTCCCACCAGACCCCTCCTCCAACACTGAAGACCACAATTCATCATAAGATTTGGGTGGGGACACAGAGCCAAACCATATCAGAAGCTATAGTTTGAGTTTGTGTATAGACTTAAAGGTCCATGAAATAGTTGAATTTTGTGACACAAAGGAAAAACCCTTACAGAGATTATATGAAATAATACACTTTTCTCCATGGTCACTAAGAAAATAGTCCTTAAGGACATTATTCAGGATATAGAAAGCCAAAGGAAAGAACAGGACAGTACTTTATTTGGAGGCTTGGGACTCCAAATATGTTTGGTTTGGAATCTTTTTTCCTTTTATAGACTATGAGCTTTGGAAATCTTAGATTTCAAAAGTTTTGGAGTTTTAATAAAATTGTACTCCAAAAATTCCTTTTGAACTTTGCTTTAAATGGGATGTGATGCTACATGGAAAGTAATAAACTCTGGGCATACACTTAGTAGGGAGCTTTATTTTCTGGCATGTTTACAGTTGTTACTCTAAATGCTCAATATTTCTTCATCCTTTTTGTTATTATTTGGTGTATGTATAGCTCAAGAAGACTTTGGTCTCTCACTTTCCTCAGTGCATGACTTTGCAATGGGTATATAGAATTTTCTGAGAAGGCAAATGTTGGGCTCAGACTGACATTGATTACTTACTTAATCTTTCCTTTCCTATATATGACTTGTATGTATTTATCCAACTGTTTTAGGCTCCAACTTTCTTCACCTTTAAAATTCAGGTTGTAGCACTCCCTTACGTAATTCTTTTCAACATTAAAAGTACTTACCAGTGTCTAGTTAGGGTTATATATGTAGTAGGTCAACGAGTGGTAACTTTTGTTCTTATTATAATTAGTTAAAGTCTGTCAGAAACATAGAAGATACTGAGTTTGTATTTTTTGGCTGAATAATACTGTACTGTCTAAGAGGCAGTTTAATGTAGGACACTGACTCTGAAGCCCACTGCCTAAATTCAAATCCCATTTCTGTCAACCACGATTTGTAAAACCTTGGGCAGGATTTTTAATCTCATCTCGATTTTCCTTATCTATAAAATGATTTACTCATACTACTTTATAAGATTATTGTAGATATTAAATGAGTTAGTACATATGAAGACACTAGAGCAACAATTCTTGGCACCCAGAAAAACTTTGTAAGTATACTGTAATCCCAGCACTTTGGGAGGCGGAGGCAGGTGGATCACTGCAGGTCAGGAGTTAGAGACCAACCTGGCCAACACGATGAAACACCGTCTTTACTAAAACTACAAAAATTATCCAGGTGCAGCTGTGGGTGCTGTAACCCCAGCTACTAGGGAGACTGAGGCAGGATAATTGCTTGAACCTGGGAGGTGGAGGTTTCAGTGAGCCGACATCACGCCATTGCACTCCAGCCTGGGCAACAAGAGTGAAACTCCATCTCAAAAAATTTAAAAAAACTTTGTAGTTATATATTCATCCTGGCACATTCTAGGTACTCAATAAATATGCTCTTACATAATTGCATTACAGGCAAAGACAGCTCTGACTCTCGGGTAGGAGTGGGAGTTTGGGGAAAAAAGAACAAAGACTTCTGAATGTCTCTAGAATATCACAATGTATATTAGATTTTGAGAGACCAATGATATTAATACATGGATTAGAAAGATGAGTGTGTATTATCAAAATTATGGAAATAATCCAACTTGCATTTTCCAGATACTTTTACATGTATTTTATCAGTTATTTATTATAAAACTTGAAAGAGATTCAGGACAGACATTATCATCCCCATTTTAAAAAAAACTAAAACTTGAAGAAATTGAATCAATTTGCCCAGGAACAAAAAAACAGAAGCAAGCTACAAAATTATGACATTTACCTCCCCATTTTGGTTATTTTTATCATTATGATTGTGTCACCTTGTCTATATAGGAAATGCTGCTGGTAAATGATGAGAAGTATTTTCTAGATTTTCCAATAAGTTCATTTAATTTTACCCTTTTAATCCCTTTCTGAAGGAATCTTCCACAAGAGAACTTTCCCTCAGGGAAGCTTACATTTGTGTACAGTCAGCTCTCCATATCCAAAGGCTCCAGCATCCATGGATTCAACCAACTGCAGACTGAAAATATTTGGAAAAAAAAAAAAAGGATGATTGTGTCTGTACTAAACAGGTACAGACTTTTTTTCCTTGTCATTATTCCTGAAATAATTCAGTACAACAACTATTTACATGGCATTAACATTGCACAAGGTATTAGGAGTAATCTAGAGATGGTTTATAGTATATGGAGGATGTATGTAGGTTATATCTAAATAACTACACAATTTTATATCCAGGATTTGAGCATCTGTGGAGTTTGGTATCCACAGGGAGGACCAATCCAGAGTGAGGAAGCAATTCTCCTTGAATACTAAGGAACATTTGTATATACAACCTACACAGATTATATCTTTGAGAATATTTTAATTAAGTTTTAGTTCTTCAGACATGTAGCATTTAATCTTGACTAACTTAGGAGCAGTTTCATTCGTTGAAGTTTTTATAAGCAAAGCTCTTGGAAGTATGCATTTAAAAAATCTTCAGATAACTGGGATGTTAATGTAGTGTAGGTACTTCTAAAACCTAAATTGCAAAAGTTATTCTTTATTCTAAAGCTACATTGGCCTCAAGTAAAATGACATTTTACTTTTGTACAACATCAACAGCGACTTAACTTTTTACCCTTAGTTAAGAATTTGCATAGTTAGGCCAGGCGTTGTGGCTCACACCTGTAATCCCAGCACTTTGGGAGGCTGAGGCGGGTGGATCACCTGAGGTCAGGAGTTCTAGACCAGCCTGGCCAACATGGTAAAACCCTGTCTCTACTAAAAATACAAAAATTAGCTAGGCGTGGTGGCAGGCGCCTGTAATCTCAGCTACTCGGGAGGCTGAGGCAGGAGAATTGCTTGAACCTGGGAGGCAGAGGATACAGTGAACCAAGATGGCGCCATTGCACTCCAGCCTGGGGGACAAGAGTGAGACTACATCTCAAAAAAAAAAAAAAAAAAAAAATTTGCATAGTTATTTGCACCATATTAGTATTCTTTTCACCTCTGGGGACAAAGCCATTAAACAATTTTAAGGAAAGAATTCCCTCTTCTGTAAGTTTTGGGATCTTTATGTTAGGTTTACACTCTTTAAGTGTTTGTAATAACTCAAATATCATACATTTAATGTATTGCCTGTGTAGTGTTCTAATTTGGGCATAATTTCAGAATATTATTTCATTTATTTGATTTACTTTGAGTCTGTCTAGTTATCAGTCTCTAGATCATAAGATATTTGGCTACTGTAGTTTGAACTCACAACATTGGTTCTGTACAGCCAGATGGCAGGGGCTTCCTCATCTGTGGTTACCATTTGAGTTTGAAATAAGGTTTTATCTCTTACACACACAAACATTTATAATAATTTGTTGAAAGAGAGCACTTTGGTTGATAAGTCATTGCTCAGAAACCACATGAGCACAGAAACAAAGGGGACTTAGACAGCAGGGCTTTTCTTTCTTTCTTTTTTTATTTGAGATGGATTTTCACTCTTATTGCCCAGGCTGGAGTGTGGTGGCATGATCTCGGCTCACTGCAACCTCCACCTCCTGGGTTCAAGTGATTCTGCTGCCTCACCTTTCTGAGTAGCTGGGATTACAGGTGTGCGCCACCGCACTTGGCTAATTTTTTGTATTTTTAGTAGAGATGGTGTTTCACCATGTTGGCTAGGCTGGTCTCAAATTCCTGACCTCAGATGATCCGCCCACCTTGGCCTCCCTAAGTGCTGGGATTACAGGCGTAAGCCACCTTGCCTGGCCAACAGGGCTTTTAAAATAACCCAGATCTTATTTCCGAAAACTTAAAGTCCTTTCTGTTTAATAGCATATTTTGTTCACCCCTACAAGCTCCTTCAGGAGATGGATCAACCCATCTTTGCAGAGGCTCTGAAAATCCTCCTACATAATTCTTTCTGTTTCTTGCTAGATGGTTCACGGTTATTTTTGGATGAGCAAATCAAATTATTGGTTTAGTAAGGCCCTACTGTTAAGGTCAGTTATTTTATCAAATGGGGCTTTTTGCAGTTCAGCCTGTCACCTGACCAACAGAAACATATGTGATGTTTTTGTTAGAGCCCATTTTAATTCACTACTCCTTTCAAGACTATACAAAGAATGGCCAGTAGTTTTTTGGGCACAACTCAAATGCCTATGGGACTGGACTGCTAAAATAAACAACAGAGTGGGTGGTAGAGACTGTGGCAAATTGTAGGGTAATATTCCTCCCAAGAATGAGAGGATGGGATGGGGCCAGGAAGAAAGTGTTCCTGAATAGGATACTCTGTTAGTTATTTTTACTATCCTTTGAGGCATGTAGGTTCCTCATTCCTTCTGAATGTCCCCAGTCACCTGAAACTGGACATACTTCTACCTATGTTCCCAACTGGGAACAAGAGGCTCTGTTTTTGTCGGTGAGGGACAGAGATGTGGAAAAGTCAGTTTACCTGCTGCTCTCGCTGAAGTATCCACCTAGTTAGTTCCTTTGTTGCTGGTGCCAGAGCCCAGTATCTGACTATCCACACTCAGAGTGCCTCCTTCTTGCAGGAGGCTTCTACTATGCGTTTGTTTCCTTCTTGAATCCAATTCCTCTGCTTTCTCTCTTTCCAGGATTTCTCTTTGGTTGTTGTTTACCAGGGGCACCCCTTGTAATTTTTCAACTCATAAATTTAATTTATAAAAAAATATGTTTAATTTTTAGAGCATTGGAGTGTGAAATAGTGACTTCAGGAAGTCCATCATATCAGAACTCACCTATTTGTTTTATAGAAGATAATCAAACTATTGAAGAATAGAAATATACTGAGTATGAGGCTAGCATTTTTTGAAAATAATAACTTATTCATTTTCTTAGCTAATGCCTGTAGACTATTTTGGTTTTGTATAACACACACAAAAAAAAAACCATTTGTTTATAGGAAGCTCCTAAGTTTTTTGGTTGATTTTTTTTAAATTGCTCTTCCTGGGGCAGCACATCTTCAAATGCCTTCCAGTAATTCTTTTTTGATTTTTTTTTCCTAAACTTATCCTAACTTGGGTGCCTGAGATCTGAGAGAAGTGGAGTGTGAGACTAATATTATAAAATTAATTTGTGCTTACATGTTGATGCAAAACAGTTGAGTGACTCATCTTAAAACTCATGTATCCAATACAAGTAGAGATTGAGAAGGAAGCATATAAACAAAATCAAAGAGCTGTGTGGCAGTGACAAACCCGTACTCATAGTAGCTTTAGCTATTTGTCATCTGTCATTTTCACCTTTAGGAATCTGAGGAATATGAGATAATGAAGGGCATAGAGCTAAACATCTCATGTCCACAGTTTATATCCTTATTTTATTTTTATGTTTCTCCCCAAGGTTCATTACAGTTCCTGGTATGTAGGTGGTGGGGAATGAATGGTCCTAGAAAAGATGATGACCTACTGTCTATTGCAGATATTTAAATTATTTGAACATATAGAAGCATACAAAATATAATTACTAAAGTAACTGCTGTTTATTGAGCACTTAACGTGCAAGGCATGGTCTTTTTCATGATAACATTTTTCATTTTCACCAAGACCTCGTTTTATGAATGGGAACTAACTGATGCACAGAGAGCTGAAGACACACAGGTAACAAATGATAAAGCAAGGATTTGAACCCAAGGCTGTTTGACTTCAGAATCGATACATGTTACTTGTCTACTTTTCAGCCAGTAGACTGAGAAGTGCTTGAGAAGTTCAAGACCAACTCTGTAAACAAACAAGGCAAGAAATAATTAATTACTTGGGTTGTTCAGGTAAAATCTCTGGATTCCTTAGTGATGTGTATTTTAGGTTACCATGTTAGAGAAGAATTCCAAGCTTAGGAAGCAAAGATTGTTTTAACTTGATGAATAGTTTATTTTCATTCTTTGTTTCTTGAATTGCTATAAAATAATTTATGCATATAATAATAAAAATCAAAGTTGTATACAATGTTTAAAATTAATAGATAAAAGATTATTCTTCATCCCTGCTTCTGAACTTTCTCTGCCTAAGGGAAGGCATGTTTAACCATTTCTGCCTGTATTTCATTTAGTGATTATTTCCATGCCATTAAATAATATATTTATAGTGCTTCTTCTATACTAGCCTCTATTTTAGGGGCAAGGCTTATATGAATAAACAGCCTTTAAAATCATCCTTCTTGTGGAGATAACTCTCTAATCAGGAGGCAATCAATAAACAAATATATAAGCTGGGTAATGTCAGAGTGACCAGTGTCTTCATGAAGACAATGATGTGAAGTACTATATAGAATGGTATGGAAAAGTGGTGAGGGAAATCCAGTTGATTTCCTGATTTATCTTGGAATTTTAGCTCTTCTCTTTCTTTACTTCTGTTTTTTATACAGATATCTTGTTGTGTTTTGGTGGCTAATCTTATTTTTAAATGAAAGACCAGGTAGATTGTTAAGGGTGGCTTCTCATCCCTCCTCATTTAAAAGATCAGATCTGGGCCCGCAAGATTAAGGGAGGAGACCACCCCTCATATCGTCTTATGCCCAATTTCTGCCGCCAAAGAAAGAAGAAGTAAAAACTAAAAGGCAGAAATGAAATCCACACGCAGACAGCCCGGTGCCGCACCCTGGGCCTGGTAGTTAAAGATCCACCTCTGACCTAATTGGTTCTGTTATCTATAGATTACAGACATTGTATAGAAATGCACTGTGAAAATCCCTATCCTGTTTTGTTCCGATCTAATTACTGGTGCATGCAGCCCCCAGTCACGTACCCCCTGCTTGCTCAATCATGACCCTCTCACACACACCCCCTTAGAGTTGTGAGCCCTTAAAAGGGACAGGAATTGCTCAATCCAGGAGCTCAGCTCTTGAGACAGAAGTCTTGCTGATGCCCCCCTGCCGAATAAACCCCTTCCTTCTTTAACTCCGTGTCTGAGGAGTTTTGTCTGCTGCTTGTCCTGCTACAAGACAACTTTACTTTAGGGTCTGCAGCTGTGAAACAGGGGTTGGCCACACGCTCCCAATCACCAAGCCAAAATGGGGAGGGATTTACTCTGAAGTGCCTACTAATAATGGAAGCAAGTTTCATGGACTATTTGAGACAAGCAAGTTAGATAAACAAGTGAAGCTTCCCGGTGAGAGAATTTTGCCTCTACTCTGCCCCCACTGGATTGTTTCCAGAAAAGAATGTAGGTGTAGTATGGATGGACACCCTATTGACTGGCAAATGCAGATTTTTTTATACGCAACTTCCTGATTGCTAAATTTTGAGCCCATCTTTTAAAAATTGTCAAAAGCCAAATGGAACATATGAAAGAAAGGGCCATGGGTATGTGACTTCTTCAACATAGTGCTCCCAATCTTTTGTTTTGTTTTGTTTTAGCATAACACAGAGAAAATATTTGGTGGTACATTGTGGTAATAGATTGAGGTTGTTCAGTCTGGCCCTGGACCTCTGGATGCCTCAGCTTACCCAAGAGCTGAAAGGGTCAGTATCTCAGGACACACATAACTAGCAAGTCTATACTTGCACGTTTACCTGTGACAGTCTGTTTACACCTGTAGTCCCAGAATAGTTATTAATAACACTCCCCTTCACTCTTAAAAGTCTTTAGATTTGAACAAGAAGTTATATTGTCATGCTACCCATAATCCATTCATGCTACACAATGGGTGGAGAGTTCTGGAAGTCTTCTCCTGGGGGATATATACTACTCCTTTAGAGATAAACTCTGTGTTAAGTGCAACCTCTGTTGTTGCTCATGAAAGGAAGGTGGGGCAGGGGCAGCTGAAATTGTACAAGTTTTCTGTTAACTCTTTTCAATTAAATACTTTTATATCTGTTCCACTACATTTCTCCATTTTCATAACTGCCTGCCTTAAGATTGAGTTGCTGAGAACTCAGCCAGAGAAAAATCTCTCATCTCTATTGCATCGTTCCGTGTACTTTCTGAGTAATACCTCCCTTGACTGTTCATAATAATAATAAAATCCCATGTGTTTTATGCATTACAAAATACTTTAAATCACGAGCTTGTTAATTCGTCACCCCTTTCTCAGTAGTGTTAGTGAACAGATACCTTTTTGAAGTTTTAAATTGTATTTTTAGTGGAATTTGAGTATAGAGAAAAGAGAAACATGGGTATTCAATTCAAAATCTTGATCTAAAATTTTTTACCATTTTTTCTTATTTACCCAATTGAAATTGGAAACATAGACCCTGAATTCTGTTTTCCTTCTTGTTTTCTTGTTCCCTTGGTAGGCTTTCGCATGCTTAATAAGGGCAGAACTTCTAAATGTAAGGTTGTCATCTCTATAAAATTGAGCCAAGCTTTATCGAGATTACTGTTCAAACACATTCAGAGATTTTTGTCAGATCTTGCCTGTGGCAGTGGGGTCGTCCTGCCAGTTAAATCCCAAGAGTTGCAGACTATCCAGATAAATGAGATAACAGCAAAAGTCTCATATCTACCATTTGTGCAACACAACTTTTACACTGCTCAACGTCAGTGCTGCATTTGAATCCCGGCTAGAGATCAGTTTGAGACTGGACCCATTTAATTAGCTTGCTTCTTTAAATCCTCCCTTCCAAAGTAAATTCTAGGAAAGATATTTTGAAAAGCTAGTAGTGCTTTTGTCCTGAAATGCTCTAAAGCGGGAGCCACAAATAGGCATTATCAAATAGATTAGCAGCAAAGTGCCAGTGACATTTAATAACCAATGCTTGCCAGTGCTTTTGAGATTAGGAGTGGGAGAAAGGGAAAGGATTAGAAAACTCTCATTTAAACAATGAGCTTTGCCTATCTCTAATAAGCTGTTTCCTTTCTTGCCTGGGAGTTTCCTAGGAAATAAGCCGCCTGTGATGCAGCATGGTTGTCATCAGCAGCTTTATCTTTTTGCCTGCTTCAGTGAACAGGCACTGTGCAAACTATGTCTACTAGTAAATAATTTAATTTTGTTATCTAGACTGAGGAGTTTGCCTGTGAAAGCAAATTCTTTAAAATGATCCTGTCACCATCACACAGACACCACAGGAACAACTGAGTGAATGGTTAGGGGAAAATCGGGCTTATAATTTAAAAATCAGGGGATAAAACAGGAAGAGTAGCTCTTGTTTCAATTTTTAGAGACCAGTTACCAAGGAGTTTTGTTGTTGTTGTTGTTGTTGTTGTTGTTGTTGTTGTTGTTGTTTTTGAGATGGGGTCTTACTCTGTGACCCAGGCTGGAGTGCAGTGGCGTGACCTTGGCTCACTGCAACCTCTGCCTCCCAGGTTCAAGTGATTCTCCTGCCTCAGTCTCCCGAGTAGCTGGAATTACAGATGCCCACCACCACACCTGGCTAATTTTTGTATTTTTAGTAGAGATGGGGTTTCACCATGTTGACCAGGTTGGTCTTGAACTGCTGACCTCAGGTGATCCGCTCACCTCGGCCTCCCAAAGTGCTGGGATTACAGGTGTGAGCCACCATGCCCAGACTCAGGGAGTTCATTTTTATGCTGTCTCCCTGCTCAGCTGTTGGAAGATATATTTTTATTATTCTCTCCCTGAACCAAAGTAATTGCTAAAGTTAAAATTCCAGCATCACATTAATACCCTAATGGTATCTTTTTTTTTTTTTTTTTAGATGGAGTCTTACTCTGTTGTTCAGGCTGGAGTGCAGTGGCCCAATCTCGGCTCACTGCAACCCATACCTCCCAGGTTCAAGCAATTCTCCTGCCTCAACCTCCCAAGTAGCTGGGACTACAGGCATGAGCCAACATGCCTGGGTAATTTTTGTATTTTTAGTGGAGATGGGTTTCGCCATATTGGTCAGGCTGGTCTCAAACTCCTGACCTCAAGTGATCCACCTGCCTCAGCCTCCCAAAGCGCTGAGATTACACGTTTGAGTCATTGCACCAGGCCCTTAATGGTGTCTTTTGTGAATGGATGGAAAGGAAAGTGATGTTGCCTGAAAGGGAAGCTGTTCAGAGAGACATTGTACTTTTTGGTCATTATTAAATCCTTTTTTAAAAAGAGACTGAACCTTGAAAAACTATATAGCTTATTATTATGACCATATAAAAAATGTTAAACAAGGCAGCCCTATAAGTGGATCTTAAAGGACATATTCTAGTCAAGTCATTTTTGGAAAATTAGAATAGAAGGGTTTCATACTCAGAGGGCATGGTCCAAAGGAGTCCTACCTCCACCTACAATAGCATGAACCTGGCGAAACCCTTAACCTTTCTGTGCTGTAAATTTCCCATGTGCACACAGAGGTGAGGATACTGGGTCTGTCTAATCACAGAGTTCCTGTGAGCATCTCATACATTTTAAATACATTTAAAATTTTTCTGAAAAGCTGTGAGGAATACTGAATGTGAGGTAGTCGTGTTTTTATTCGTTTGTCTTAAAACCTGGCAGCTAAGAAGTTTGTTCATCTTGTGTAGACAAGGAAACTATTACATTACATAGGCATTTTCCTTTGCAATTGAAACTGGCTGAATTGTCAATTATCTCAGCTGAAGATAAACACAGATGTGTGTATGGAATCAATTTTCTTTCATTCCAATTTCTTCTGTCATTGATCATATGATTTCATAAGCTTAGCAGTAATAGGAAATATTTTAACAGCAGCATTCTAACATTGGTAGGAGTTGAATTCTTCAGTTATATCACATTTCACTCTGAAATTTTGTATGTCTTTTACTCTCTTATGATTTTTTTCCCATAGACCCTTATTTTCTGAATCAAAGGAACTCACAAACTAATTTTCTATCTTCTACCTAAACTCTGGTTCTCTTTTAATTCAAATCCTGCATACTGAACCTGAATCTATGGTTTACATTATATGACAAGAAAGCATTCAATCAGCCTGGTGTATCTACTCTATCCAGTTTTGACAAATACATAGAGTGAAGTTTCAAACTCCTACGTAATTTAGGTTTTTTGTGACTAACCAATACCACTACGGCAGCTAATTTAAGAACGTTTTTCCCACTCAGATTTTTATAGCTTCCTCCTACATTGTTACTAAGAAGAAAAATAGACAAATATCACATCTTGAGTCACGAAGTATGTGTCTCATTAGGGCTTTCTTGAATTTCAAAGAAATTTCAGGGTGAATCCATATATATATAATCCTCCCTGAGACGTATTAGGCTGAAAAAGCGAAAGCCACTTACTGAGCTTTTGAGTTTTGAGTCAAACGGCATTGCCCTGCCAAGGCCTATACACAGTTCATATGAAGCTTATTGTAACCAATCATAAAGGAGAGAGGAATTTAGTAAGAATCCTTGTCCAGACATTTGTTGATTGAACTTTGCAGAGATTGGCAGAGATTGGCTGACCTCCTTAAAGTCACATCGCTGGCTCTTGGGTGCAGAGCTGGAATCAGAATGCGAGGCTCTAGCACAGTTCAATGCCCACCGCGCCCCCCCCAACTACTTCATGGCGCCTACTATATGCTTTGCTGCTTCATGTGCCAAACCTTAAGAAAGTCAAGAAATAGAAGAATTTTGTCTGTTTGGTTGCTTCATTTTCCAACCAAGAGCAGTCTATTAGATTATTGGGGAAATGGTGGTCAATGGAGATGTGACTAAATCTTTCTGCTGTGAAATTTAGGCTTTTTGAAGTCCAAACACAGATGGAGAAATGTAATTAAACCTTTCAAATTGTTATCAAATCAAATCAAGAGAAAAAAATTTCCACCTCAGTGAACAACTGTGTTGAAAATATGGGTCAACCTGAATATAAATTTGTTTATTTATGAAAAGCAAATTAATTCTTCCTGTTCTCCAAAACTGACTTATTTAGCCTCTGCGTTAAGGACATCTTACTGAGTGACTTTGGGTAGAATAAATAATCTAATGAATTAAAAGTAAGGAGAATTAGCTGAGCCCTTGCTTAGTACCCAAGTTTTTGTGTAGTACTAATGAGCTTATTGGTGGACAAGGAAGTTTTCCCTTCTAACTAATACATGCTAAATCATAGGAGCAAAATACATCTCATGGCAACTGACTGCTAGGCAGTTAATGTGTTACTACCATCACTAGTTGTCAGCTCCTTATTTACTAATTACTCATGGATCTGGCTCACAGAAGTTTGGGCATATCAATTTTTCTAAACATATTGGAGGTTTATTTCAAAAATAATTTTGACTTCTGTAAATAATGTAGGACTGTGGTTCTAGTTTAAAGATTATTCTTAAGAAGTCACTTGAAGTTCATTGGTAATAAATTTGAAGTCACATGTTAATCTCATGTGATGAAAGCATCATGATTCAGTGAAAAGGGTAATAGATTTGGAATCAGAGTAGTTGATTCCGTTTCTTGTTGATTGAGTGATCTTCAGAAAGTTACATATGTTCACTGAGCTTTAGTTTATTATCTGTTAAACTGATATAAACTTCTTATTTTATTTTTATTTTTTGAATTTTTTGAGACGGGTCCTCGTCTGTTGCTCAGGCTGGAGTGCAGTGGCACAACCACAGCTCACTGCAGCCTCAACCTCCTGGGCTCAAGCGATTCTCCCACCTCAGCCTCCCTAGTAGATGAGACTACAGGCACATATGACCAAGTCCAGCTAATTTTTTTACTTTTTGGTAGAGACAGAGTCTCAATATGTTGCCCAGGCTAGTCTCCAACTCCTGGACTCAAGCAATCTTCTGACTTCGGCCTCCCAAACTGCTGGGATGGCAGGTGTGAGCCACTGCACCTGGCCAACTTCCTATTGAATAAAGTTATTCAGATGGTTGCATGAAAAAGATTTTTGACACTCAATAAGGGAAAAGTTATTCTAATATAAAAAATTTAATTAAATGGATAATAAATTAAGGAAAGCATGACAGGGCTAAAAATCTAGTAGGTAGTGATGGCAAGCTTTCAATATTCTTTTTTATTCCTCAGAATACTATTTTATTACTCAGAAGGAGTAAAGAGGAAGACAATAAATTGACAGTAACGTTGAGGTTTTATGCATAGGAAGAGAAGGCTAGGACAGATGGAGGGTTCTGTAGAGGAAGCTACGTATGACCTGTGCTTAGAAGATGCAAGGTGTCTGGATATGTCGATACTGAGGTAAAGGGTGTTTCAAGAAAAGGAAACAACATGTTTACGAATCTTGAGACAGGAAATTTGTGAAATGTATGCAGTTTGGTACCTGTGGCAGTTATAGAACCGAACTGAGGTCCACTCACCTGGTGCAGTAAAACCAGATATCTACACTAAGGTTTTGCAGAAATAGAAATAAAAGGCATGGCTGGACGTGGTGGCTTATGCCTGTAATCCCAGCACTTTGGGAGGCCGAGGCGGGTGGATCACCTGAGGTCAGGAGTTCAAGACCAGCCTGACCAACGTGGTGAAACCCTGTGTCTACTAAAAATACAAAAATTGGCCGGGCATGGTGGCGGGCGCCTATAATCCCAGCTACTCGGGAGGCTGAGGCAGGAGAATAGCTTGAACTTGGGAAGTGGAGATTGCAGTGAGCAGGGACTGTGCCACTGCACTCCAGTCTGGGTGACAGAGTGAGACTCTGTCTCAAAAAAAAAAAAGGCCAGGCGTGGTGGCTCACACCCATAATCCCAGCAGTTTGGGAGGCCGAGGTAGGTGGATCACAAGGTTAGGAGTTCAAGACAAGCCTGACTAACATGGTGAAACTCTATCTCTACTTAAAATACAAAAAAAAAAAAAAAAAAATTAGCCCGGTGTGGTGGCACATGCCTGTAGTCCCAGCTACTCAGGAGTCTGAGGCAGGAGAATAGCTCGAACCCAGGAGGCGGAGCTTACAGTGAGCTGAGATCATGCCATCACACTCCAGCCTGGGCGACAGAGCGGGATTCCATCTCAAAAAAAAAACCAAAAAACAAAAACAAAAAAACAAACAAAAACAAAAGAAAGAAAGACCTTTGCAGAGCACTAGGCAAGCAAGGAGGACCAGGCAGCTAAACACTCAAACCCTGAAAGGCAGGGGTAAATTTCGGGAAAGCAGAAGCTACTGGTAAAATCATAAATCAATACATGGAGGTTACACATTGGTTTTGGCCTAAAAGGTGGGGTATCTTGAAGCAGAGGCTTATAGGTCATAGGTAGTTTCAGAGATTTTCTGATTTGTAATTGGTTAAGGAATAGAAGTTTTGTTTAAAAATTTGGAGTCAGCAAAAAAGTGCTACCTAGCTGAGGGGTATGATTTTCTCCAAGCCCGTCAGGAAGAAAGAATGATGGTCAAAATTTCGTCTTCAATTTTCCCTTATCTGAGGTCTACAGGCCATTGGATCCATTTGGTGGGTGTCCTCACTAGAATCTGAGTCCCTGGAAGACAACACAGGGACATATGTTAAAATGTCGTTTTTAGTTTCTATAAGGAAAGCAAACATCTGTGAACTCTAACTTCCTTGACTATAGTTTTAGTCTACTATTACCTTTTTTTTTCTTTTTTTTTAGACAGACTCACTCTTATCACCCAGGCTGGAGTGCAATAGCGCGATCTTGGCTCACTGCAACCTCTGTTTCCCGGGTTCAAGTGATTCTCCTGTCTCAGACTCCCGAGTAGCTGGGATTACAGGCACCCACCACCACGCCCAGCTAATTTTTGTATTTTTAGTAGAGATGATGTTTCACCATATTAACCAGGATGGTCTTGAACTGCTGACCTCAGGTGATCCACCCACCTTGGCAGCACAAACTCTACCACCTGGCTGTAACAAGTCTTTAACAAGTCACTTATTTGCTTCTGTGATTAGTTGGCTACGTACCTGGAATTTCGCTTGAAGGAATTCAGGATTTTACTTTATTTCCATCTGTGGAAGTGCACAGGCCCCTAAAAAAAGGGGGTCCCTGCTTCATCTCAGGACAGGAAATAGCTGAGAGTAATTGAGAACAACAGAGAAAGCTTCCCAGGCCCATGGGCAGAGATTCTAAGGTAAAGAGCTTTTTAATCCTTCCTGAAGATTCGCTGTATCATTTTATTTGGGTCTCTCGATGATTTTACAGCATAGTTCCCTCTTTCTGTTCAGCATAGTTGACGTGGCCTTTCTTTTCAGAGCTTCTTTGGCAGCAATCCCAGACAACCTTCACCTCTCAGAAAAATGGAGATTCATTACTCCTGTTTGAGGGAGGGTAATTCAAAAGAAACACTTACAGATCCTTAAAATGATTAATGGCCTCTCAAGTTGGATGCTGGGTTGTCCCAGACCTGTCTCACTGTGTAAACTTGAAATAAGGTTAGGAAGTTTGCAGCTTAGGTGTGGACATTTTACAGTTACGGAACTAAAGATACACAGTTCCTTCCTTCAGTATTGGCATGTGATATAAATGTGGAACACAGGTATTCCCTTGAAAGACCACCATTCACTCTGTCTTCCAAATTAAGCCATTTGCTTGAGCATAAAATAAATGAAAGACCCAGTGTTAGTAAAGCAAGTCACTCAATATCATTGAATTCTTGGTTAGTGTATGGTGACTAGTCATGTCTATCTTTCGTTGGTGTTATTTTTCACCTTTATGTCTGCACCTGATCTGAAGGGAATAATTAAAAGATGAATGTGAGAAATAAGATTTGGCAATCTGTGAGGTAGGACTGAAGTGAGATCCAAAGTGAGCCATGTTACATTTTCTTTATTGACTCTAATAAGTGGAAATGACATTTGCAAATTTCTTATTTCTTATACAATCATTCAATATAATGAAAGAATATCCAACATAAAACTATATAATCTGTCAAAATTAATCTCTTATTATTACACACCACACACACACACTCGTCCATATAGCCACACCTTTTCCACACACACACTTCCTGGCCTTATGTCAGAAGAATTTCTGAGTGTGTATCTGTAATGGTCCATTAGTTGTCCATTAGTTGTGGGTGTAGATTTTGTATTACTTTCCAAAGACTTGCTTAGGCTGCATTGTAGATTGGATCTAGTGGGTGGGCCCTTATAAGATCAAGGTTCAGAGTGGACTCAACATTCAAGCATTAGGAGAGCAGGGAGATAGCATGTACCCACAGTGAGAGCAAGTAGCATCCACCCTGTCAAAGCTGAGAGGTTTTTATAATCCTAGTATCTTGGCCCTAGATATGATTACTGCATACATTGGTGCTACGACCTCTACCACCTGGCTCTAAATTTTATGTACATACTGTAAGGGGGAAAATTAGTTTGCTCAGGGCTTGTAACTTAACTTCAGAAAGAGTCACCTCAGTGCAATTTGCACATCAGAGAATGATACTTTGTATGTCGTAAAAACGTTATGTAAAGCAAGTTTCTGACTTCACCCACAGGCTAAGTGCAACTTTGTAAGAGTGAACCATCACTGGGTTTTAGTGTCTGGTTAAAAGCAGGAGGTACACATTGGGTTGCCAGTATTACCTACCAGTTGCTTGTGAATGAATTTTAATGAGACTGACATAAGGGATGTGAATAAATGATTGAAATTCAAATAGCTCATAATAAATACCAGTTCTGGCAGGCCAATATACATACACAGTATGAGTCTGGAAGACAGTATGGTTTCGTTTGAAAAGTTCAGAGTCATTACAACTTAATTTAAGACTTACCTTCTGCTAGATTTGGTGTATAATTATAAGGTCTTTCTCTTTTTTTCCATTCTGTCATTAATGGATGAGATAACATGTTTTACTAAGTTTTGATTGGATTCAGAACTAGGTAAGAGTGATGGTATCTGTTAGTAGAAAGGAAAGCAGTTAGAGTCCCAAGCTGTGTGTCTTCAGTTTATTTAGCAGTCAGTGTCTGTTAGGATTTTTTTTGTTTTTGTTTTTTCATAAGAGAATGCCTTGAAATAGCTCAGAGGATGATTTTGCCATCAAGTTTAAGAACTTGATGAGTTTAGAATGTATGACAATAATACCTATATTTACCATGAAACATTTTGTGAAAGATCTCAGTTTGAACAAACTTTTCTATTGGAGTCCATTAGTCTATTGAAACTTCCTCAAGAAATCCCATAAATTGGGCCAGAACCATTTCCTCCTGTTGGTGAGAAGGAAGAATTGATGGAGAAGTGATAGTGGAGTATTTATCAGATTCATAAAACAGGAAGAAAGTTTCAAGTCATATGTGACTTCCAGTCCATTGCTTAGTTTCCTGAGTTCCACTTCCTTCCATTCAAAGTTCCTACAAAATATATGTATGAGATAAAAATAATTAATTATAATTCTCCCTTCAGTTGCTATAGCAATGGCAGTTTCTTAATGCATCCTCTGTTCTTTATGCCCTTCTGAATTAATTTAGCAAAAAGCAGCCCAATTGTAGAAATAAAGTCCTTTCAAAATAGGTGTCAAGTGGTTTTATAGGGATTTTATGGTGTCTAGATGAGAATTTCTCAAGACTTCTTGAAAGGCCAGGGCCTTCTGACTAGGATTAGAAGGTGGAAGCTGCCCATGAACTGGTTTCCTCTTCCCTTCTATGGCTGTTTTATTTTGAGAACAGTTATTTCTCAAAATAAGTCCAGATTAGGAAATGCATTGAATAATATTCAAACTCCTTTTTTTTTTTTTTTTTACAATCCCATACAAAAAAATAACATGGATTCAGAATTTCTGTATTTCCCTCCCTAGACCCATGTTATTGTCTCTTCTAACTTTTTTTTCTGATTATTCCCAAAGAGAAAAATAGAGTGTTAAAATAATTTTATTCAAAGTGATTTCTAAAATCCTGAAGAGCAAATCTTGTTCTGTTGTTATTTTATATACAGTAAATGATAAGTATCTGACCATTCTAAAAGTACCTTTCTTTACTTGCTAGATTTATTCTTACAGTTGTCTGCAATTATAATGATATTTGAAGCAGAATATACTTTAATAAAGTAAAACATTTCAGATATATATTTATAGAGAATAATTCACTAATGTAAAACTTCAGTATGCTAAGAAACAGGTCAATTTTTCTTCCTTTGAGAAAAAATATTTGGTCAAAAACCCATAACCAAACTCTTTGATGCTGCCTATTAACATCTGAGACAATCAACATAATTAATTGAACAAAGATTTGTATTATCTCTCTCCTTCATTGACCATTTGAATTTATTCATCCAAATTTTGGTCCAACTATGAGTCATCTTTACTGGAATAAAATGGAACCTGGTAATAGAGCTCTAGTTCTAATATATGATAAACAATTTAAAGAATTCAACCCATTGTATTCAATCAATTTTATGGGATTAATCAGGGTTCCATCAGAAAAGCAGAACCAGTAGGTGGTATATACTTGTTGCAGGGACTTTATCATATCCATATGTGTAAGCTTCTTGGCTCTCCAATGATCCCATAAAAATCTCCATTATGGTCTAATGGGGAATTCTGGGAAATGTAGTTTATCTAGCCAAGTCGTTACACGACAAAAGCACCATATGTGGTTTGAGATTTAAATCCAATCACATGTCACATAATGATGGTGATATACTCTGGGAAATGCATGATTCAGTGATTTCATTGTTGTGCAAACATCATCAAGTGTCCTTACACAAACCTAGAAGCTTACTACAGGCCTAAGCTATATGGTATACTGTTGCTTCTAGGCTACATACCTGTATAGCATACAGCTGTATTAAATAGTGTAGGCAATTGTGTCACCATGGTATTTGTGTATCTAAACATAGAAAAGGTTCAGTAAAAATACAGGGTAAGTTGAGCACAGTGGTTCACGCCTGTAATCCCAGCATTTGGGAGGCCAAGGCAGGCTGATCACAAGGTCAGGAGATTGAGACCATCCTGGCCAACATGGTAAAACTCATCTCTACTTAAAATACAAAAATTAGCTGGGCATGGTGGCGCACACCTGTAGTGCCAGCCACAAGGGAGGCTGAGGCAGGAAAATCGCTTGAACCTGGGAGACGGAGGTTGCAGTGAGCCGAGATAGCGCCACTCCAGCCTGGTGACAGAGTAAGAGTCCATCTCAAGAAAAAAAAAACAATACAGTGTAAGAGATAAAAAATGATACACCCTATGGGGCACTTACCTTAATGGAGTTTACCAGAGTAGAAATTGCTCTGAGTGAATCAGTGAGTGAGTGGCAAGTGAATGCAAAGGCCTAGGACATTGCAAACTATTGTAGACTTTATATATGAACACTGTACACTAAGGCTACACTAAATTTATTTTTAAAAATTATTTCTTCAAGAATAAATTAACCATAGCTTACTGTAACATTTTTTACCTTATAAACTTCTAAATTTTTGAAAACCTTTTGATGCTTGTAATAACACTTAGCTTAAAACACAAGCACAATGAACAACTATACAAAAATATTTTCCTTATATCCTCTTCTATAAACTTTTTTCCATTTTTAAAGTTTTTACTTTTAATTTTAACCTTTTATATTTTTCTGTTAAAACCTAAGACACAAAGACACACACTAGCCTAGGCCTACACAGAGTCAGTCAGAATCATCAATATCACTGTCTTCCACCTCCACATCTTGTCCCACTGTAAGGTCTTCAGGGGAAATAACATGCATAGAGCTGTCATCTCCTATGAGAACAATGCTTTTTTTTTCCAGAATACCTCCTAAAGGACCTGTCTGAGGTTGTTTACAGTGAACATTTCTTTTTTGTAAGTAGAAGGAGTACACTCTAAAATAACCATAAAAAGTGTAGCATATAAAATATATAAACAAGTAACAGCCATTCATTACCATTATCAAGTATTACGTACATAATTGTATCTGCTATCCCTTTATATGATGGACAGCACAGTAGGTTTGTTCACACCAGCATCACAACAAACAAGTGAGTAATGCGTGGTGCTATGATGTTAAAACAGCTACAGTGTCACTAGGCAATAGTAATATTTCAACTCTGTTATAATCTTGTGGGACCATCATTGTCTATGTGGTCTATCAGTGGCCAAAATGTCGTTATGTGGTATAAGACTGTACTTCCTTTGAACCTTCAGAGATTAAAAAAAAATGTAAAATGCCCCAATCTACCTCAAGCTTCTTGCAAACGGTCTTTTCAAACCTGATTTTAAAAATCAATCATTAGAACTGTAAATAATACAAAGTGGGAAATGACACTAACTTTTGCCAAACAAAATATTGCATCTTAAAAAATAATCATCGAGTAACCATATGTCAATATAAATCACACATATATTGCTTGTTGTTATTATGCAGAGCAGGCACACCTCAGAGTCATTTCTGTTTCTGTTCCAGACCTCTGAAATAAAACAAATATTGCAATAAATTGAGTCACACTATTTTTGGTTTCCCTGTACATATACAGGTTATGCTTACAGTATACTATTAAGTGTGTAATAGTGTATGTCTAAAAAACCCATGTACATACCTTAATTTAGAAATACTTCATTGCTATAGAATGCTGAAACGGAGACATAAAGTGAGCATATGCTGTTAGAAAAAAGGCACAAATAGACTTACTTGATGCAAGGTTACCATAAACCTTCAATTTGTAAAAATGCAGTATCTGGGAAGGGCAATAATGTAATACACAATGACACAAGCTATGCCTGGATAATATAATGAACAAGAGCAAGATCTTTGAAATCTGACACTTGGAGAAATGTGAGTACTAACACTTGTCAGCTGCTAAACCAGCACTTTCTCGTACTCAAAACGAAGACAATACCTAAATCTTAGGATTGCTTGAAGGTTAGTTTTGATAATGTATTACATACCTTCTTTCATCTAGCTGTTAGCATAGTGCCTGGGACATAGTAACCACTAAAAAATTATAACCATAGTTATTTTTAATAAAGTGTTCACCATTATTTTTAAAATTTTTTTAGGCTTTTATTCATAAAACAGTGATTGATAGCTTTGACCCTATTTTGGTTAAATGAAAATCCTGACAGTACTCTATCAAAAGGTGAATATAGAGATTCTAAAGTGCATTCTTGGTACCTCATTTATTTTTCAGGTTTTTGAATTTTAAATCCCTAGTGCTGAAATGAGCTTTCTGCTGTCACTCATTTGCTTCAGGGCTGACTTGTTTTGAAGCCAGTGGGCAGCAGAGAAAAGCACCTGGTAAGTGGTGCAGCAGGAGAAAACTCCTCTGTTGAGACACACTTTTCTTATCCTTGTCATTCCTGTACAAACCTGCTTTATTTGCAGATGGTGAGATCCTGAAGCCAAATAATGAGCAAATGCAATTAGGGGAAATGTATAAAATGTTTTTAGGTAAGACTGACTTTCCTTCACTCCTCCGGCTGCAGGAATTGTAATTATTTGTAGCAGGAAGTAATAAGGGCAAGGAAATTTATTCTGGCTCTATCCTATAAAATGGGTGAAAGTGGTAATTTGTAATCCTCAGTGGGTTTGTTTCATCTGCCTGCTGAAGAAATATTGTGCTTGTGTGGGGTTTTCAGATATGAGGATGAACTTAAATCCCTCTCTCTCTGTCAACAATATCTATTTTAGGAAAGCTGTTCTACTCTTTAAAACAAATGTCGACTTTTAGGATAAAAATAGACTGAATAAACCTTATTCTTATATGCAGGCATTCTGAGAGTATAGGACCATACAGCATAAGGGAGGTGGTGATAAGGCAGAGAATTTTATCCCTTACTTTCTCAGCAATTCTCATCAGATATAAATAAAGATGTATTTGAAAATATAGAATGACTTCAATGGTATTGAAATTTATTAGACTTGGAGTCAGAAGATCTGTTTGAGCTATAGTTTTGCCACCTGCTATTTTCTTTAGCTTGGTACTTATGATCTTGGACTACAGATTTATCCACAATAAAACAGGGATGATAGCATTTGTTCTATATACCATATAGTATTGTTGGAAAGATTAAATATCATAATGAAACATTATACACAAGTATGTATAATGTATAATGTTTCATTATGTTATTTGATAATAGAGGTGCCACTACTTTATTACCAAACTACCAGTGAAGAAAAGTAATAGAACCAAAGAGCTAGAATATGCCTTGAAGTAAATTTTGAATAATTTTAGGACTGTTATTTGTTGGGTCAACATTTATTGCATATGGCTAATGGATTTAATCATTTTCTTTAGTATTCTTTATATATTATATGCCAAGTAAAAAATGTTATTTATAATAATGTTAATTATGATGGCATGCTTCAAATTTCAGGCCCTAGAGGTTGTCAATCTAAATAACAAACAGAGACGCTCTCTAAAAAAAAAAGATGTTTATTTGGGTATAGGGCATTGCAATGGGAGTATGTGTGCCATAGTAAACTACGTGCATATTCAGGGAGATAAAAGAAGACCAAAGGCTTTTTTTTTTTTTTTCTTTAAATGAGGAGGATTATATAATCATTTTGAAACAATTGTCCTTGACTACAAGGAGCAATAACAAGGGTGGTGCCAGTTATAGGTTAGACAGGCAGTTTTTGGGAAGATGTCCTCCTAGAAATAATTTTTTTTGCATAAGGTTGTGATGGCGTTTGTACAAGGTAGTGGTTTTTGCGAGTCTTTTGTGATAGTTCTTGTGATCAGGCATGTGTATATGAGAATCCTCCCTTCATAGTCTTCCTGGCTCTATTTCTCAGAGTTTTAAACCCAAGTGACTGTGACTCCATTTTGATTCTGAAAACTTTCACGTTGTCTAAAGAATTCTGGAAAAGTACATAGTAATGTGGCTGCTCTAATCCTTAGTTTAATATTAGAACTTATGGGACAGGGAGGCTGGTACACATAATTTCAGCTACTGTGGAACAATGAAATTCACATGTCCTTATATGTTATGTACAGCTTTACACTGTCAATATGCTGTTTTTCTTCCTTTTCTTTTTTTTTTTTTTTTTTTTTTGAGACGGAGTCTCGCTCTGTCGCCCAGGCTGGAGTGCAGTGGCCGGATCTCAGCTCACTGCAAGCTCCGCCTCCTGGGTTCACGCCATTCTCCGGCCTCAGCCTCCCGAGTAGCTGGGACTACAGGCGCTGCCACCTCACCCGGCTATTTTTTGTATTTCTTAGTAGAGACGGGGTTTCACCGTGTTAGCCAGGATGGTCTCGATCTCCTGACCTCGTGATCCGCCCATCTCGGCCTCCCAAAGTGCTGGGATTACAGGCTTGAGCCACCGCGCCCGGCCTGTTTTTCTTCCTTTTCATTTGAGCTTCATCACCAGTCTGAAGTCCATGTTTTGTATGGCTGTGGTTTGTCATCCTTAAAGCATATTTTCTTGTTGTCAGGCCTTGTATCCCAGCTGCCTTCTTCTTCTTTAGTTTCTTCAGCTGTCTTTTAGGGGAGGTGTTTGCTGTGCCATTGAAAACGTGGAGATAAAACACTCATCACTTATTACAAGGTGATAATGAAAGAAAATGGATTTAAAAGATAGCAGCTGAGACTAACATTAAATGTAGTAGTACAAGAATCAATTGGTTAAGGATTAGGAGATTCAGTCAAAAAGGTATTTGGTAAGAAGTGAAGATAAGACAAGCTTGGGTCTGGAGATGGAGTTACAGTGCATAAGCACAGTCGCTGTTCCCAAGAACTCACAGTAGAGTGTAGTAATTCTCAAGCCTCATTCTGTACCACTCACCTAGAGGCCTTTAAAAACACAGATGCCTGTGTTCAATCCTTAGAAATCCTGACCGAATTCTTCCATAGTGGGCCCTGGAGAAGTGCGTAGTTTTGACTGCTCCCTACGTCATTTTATCTAATAATTCTGGTTTTATTCTTTCATATACTACGAAATCAGGCAAGTCTCAAAATATACTTCTAGCCTACCTATCTATGAAACATGGATGATATCATCTGCTCTTTATTCATTTATGTCATAAACATTTATGGCATTCATATTTTGTGTCAGACATTGTGATATGTCAAAGAGAGAGGCAAGTTACAGTGTCTATTGTAAAGGTGAGTGTGAGGAGAAAATTTGAAGTAAAACTATAAACCTGAAAAGCAAATTTGTTCATGGCTTTTGACATCAAGTCTGTATACAGCAGAGATCAAATCAGTTCCTGTACCTGAGCAGCTGAAAGCTTCTGGCAAAAAATCACCTGCTTGTGTTGGCCAGTTTTTCTTTAATTTAATCGCAAGCACATGTCACTGACTGGTAACCTTACTAAATGTGCTAGTTTAGTGATTTAAAATCCTACTTGCAGAAACTAGTGTTTCACACTCTTTCCAAAACCTCCAACATCACCTCTAGTCAACTGTCAGTTGCTGACATTGTTTATTTTACTGAGAAAATCAGAAGCAATTAACAAAGAATCACATTATTTTTAAAACATTACATTTATCAGTTTACCAACATACATATCTCTATGTTTTGCCTTTCTTCCTGTTACAGTTGTTCCTGCTTATGTCTAAGTATAATTCTTTCTGTGTTATAAATCTGTATTTTCAGCTGTCAAAGCACTTCTACAATTGTCTCTGCTCTCACCTGCATCATCAATTTATCCCTGCCTGTCAGATCTTTCCCATCAACAAATATGCACTAATGGCACCTACCTGAGAAAAACTAAACAAGACTATCATCCAAGGAACCTACAGCCTCCTCCAGCTCTTAATCTCATCTCCCTTCTACTTCTCTGTAAAACTTCTTGAAAGTATCTGTATGGGCTGTCTCTACTTCCTCACCTTACCACATTCCAACTGAGTCATTAATTATATCTATATATTCTCTGAAAATGTCTTTTTCTCCTTAAACTACACATACACATATATACATTCCTTGTAAATGCCTTATCAAATCAGAAGAGACAGTGGTCAAGTCTCTGTTCTCCTCTAAGTCAGCCTCTGGATGGTATTTGAACACAGGCAGCCACTTCTAGAAACACTCTCTTCTCTTCCTTTGGTATCTACCACATTGTCTTGGTTATCCTGTTACATAACCAATTACTTGTTTTTAGTCTCCTTTGATCATGTCCTCAAATGCTGAGCCTCCCAGAAGTTACTCCTAGGTCCTCCTTTGGCCTCTATCAGAACTCTTGTCATCTCTTCTGGTTCCACAACTTGTAGTCTATCAAGGGATAAACTATTAACATATTTAGATATTAACATATTTAGTCTACTAAGGGATAACCAGCAGGTGTATATATCCATCTGTCTTATCCCCTGAACTCTCTCTGCACAAACCTGCTCTTGCTCCTCCTTCAATCTTACCCAACTCAATAAATAAAACTAATTGTCCCTGCTTTTCAGCTCTAAACCCTAAATACCAACCTTCATTCCTTTCTTCATTCTACCACATCAAATCTGTCAGGGAGTTCTGTTAGCAAGATATCCAAAATGTATTCCACTCTGACCACTTTTTGACATCATCACTTTACCTCTTTTGTTCAAGCTGCTTTCATCTCTGCCTCGACAGTGCATCAGGCACCTAAGTGGTTTTATTGCTACCACCTATGCCTTCCTGTAATTTATTTGACAGATTTGTCAGAGTGATTTTTAAAAATCAGATTATGTTGCTCACTTTAATGGCTTCAATTGCAATTTTAATATAATCCATCCCCTTCAAACAATTCAACTCTAAAAAGACTTTTTTTTTTTTTTTGAGAGAGAGAATTAGGGAAATTTGAATGAGTATTTGAGAATTTTAAGGGATTATAGTCAATTTTGTTCTACTTTTATATATGTTTAACAATTTTCATTAATTCATATAAAGTTGAAGAAGGAGAGGTAAAGTTTCAGCCCTTTTCCATGGCCCTATGGGACTGAATGTTTGGCTGCTTCCCTGGCCTTTTCTTTCAGTCTCTCTTTGGTTGGCTGTGGTTGAGCCACATTCACCTGGCTTTCTTTTTCTGAACACTTCAAGCCTTTGCACTTTTTGATCCCTCTGCCTGGGACACTTCACAGAACTGGCTTATTTAGGTCTTGTTGCCAGAGACCAATCCCCTAACTTTTGCCCATCTCTCTTCTGCTTCCCTGTAAAACTTCCCATCCCCACCAGCTCCATACACACTCTTTCTCTCTATATATAATATATATAATATATTATATATAATATATAAAATACATAATATATTATATATAATATATAAAATACATAATATATTATATATAATATATAAAATACATAATATATTATATATAACATATAAATTTATATTATATATAATATATAAATACATAATATATTATATATACATATAATATATTATATGTATATATTTTTTGAGACGGAGTCTTGCTCTGTCACCCAGGCTGGAGTGCAGTGGCACAATCTCGGCTTGCTGCAAGCTCCGCCTCCGGGGTTCCCGCCATTCTCCTGCCCCACCCTCCTAAGTAGCTGGGACTACAGGCGCCCGCCACCTCGCCTGGCTAATTTTTTTTGGATTTTTAGTAGAGATGGGGTTTCACCGTATTAGCCAGGATGGTCTCGAGCTCCTGACCTCGTGATCTGCCCGCCTGGACATCCCAAAGTGCTGGGATTACAGGCGTGAGCCACCGCCCCGAGCCTCCATACACTCTATTTTTAAAAATTAGTTGACTTTGTTTACATGTTTATTATTTCTTTTCTCTACTAGAATTTAAGCAGCATGAGTCAGAAACTTGGTTCTAAGATGTTGCATAGTGGGTATTCAATAAATGTTTGTAAATGAAGGAATTGGGCATTACTTTTTATTCCATTTTTAAAATGAGAAAACCAAGACTGTAAAAATTAAATACTTTTTCCTAATGTCACAGATATTAAGAGGCAGAACTGAGATGCGAACCCAAGTTTTTCTGATTTAGGAGCCCTTTAAAACTCTATTGTATAATTTTCTGCTAGAATAAATTAACGGAGGACAGAGGCAGAGGATAATTCCCCGTAAAACTGAAAGAATTGTCTTTGTAGCTATACTGACTTAGGAAGAAATTCCATGACTTTTATTAGATTCTCAAAGGAGTTCTTGAGCCCCCAGATTTTAATCATTGTCTCTTTGGTTGCTATCATGGCAACTCACAATGTTAGAGGCTCAATACAGTAGGAAAATTTTAAACTGCTTGCTGACTAAAACATTATGTTATCCAGTCCTAAACATCAACATTTGTCAACACTTAAATAACTTTTCTGGATTTAATATTTTTTTTTTCCACAGGCTATTGGGCATCCCTATTTTCCTCCATACTGGTCTCTGGGATTTCAGCTGTGTCGATGGGGTTATAATAGCCTAGATATGCTGAAAACCACAGTTGGACATTTAAGACAATATGATATTCCCCATATAAGTGTACTCAAACAGTATGGAGGGAATTGAGAGGAATAAGGAAATTAGAAAGTGTAGTAATTATACTGTAATATATATGTGTGTGGATGTGGATGTGTGTACATATAAGAGAGAGAGATGTGTAACTGTAATCATTTTCATATATTCTCAGTTCCAATAAAATAATCATTTTTGTTCTCTTTTTCTTACAAGATAACCCAAAACTCACACTAATATTTAAATTTCTAATTGAATGCAGTCACTTATAAGCTACTTGTGATTCTTCAACAATATTTGGTTGTCTGTTTTCCTGATGTTGGAATCTCATATCTGCAGTGCCCCTTGGTACAGGATGTTCAGTATTGTGATATTGACTGCGTGGAACGTCAGATAGACTTCATATATGATGGAGACACATTTGATGGTCTGCCTGAGTACATCAAGGAACTGAAAATGATGGAATGCATTATATCATTACTTTGGTAAATTTCTTTTGAAGATCAAACAAAATATTTTAATTTATATTTTCTAAGCATTTCTAAATACACACATATATGTATTACAATTAATGTATCAAAAAGTAGAAGTCCCAACACTAGTATATTCTTGAGGAATAAAATTTTATAATATTTAATGATAAATGTTATATTTCATTAAAGGATGATAGATTATAAGTACATTTTATGCTATTTAACGACATAGACATGTCATCAAGTGATGAAGGAATTCAGTTAAGTTTTTAAAACTCAGTGGTCTAAAAGAAAATTAACATATTGATTGCTCCATCAAGGTTTTTTCCACCATTTCACAACCTTATCTCAAATAAGAAGCAACAAACAAAAAAAAACAGGAAAGGTTCCATGCCAAAATAGCAGGAATATTTCCTTTACCTATTCATATAGCTTTCAAAAATATTTATTATTTTTTAAAATTTTTGTGGGTACATTGTAGGTGTATATATTTATAAGGTACATGAGATGCTTTGATACAAGCATGCTATGTATAATAATCACTTTAGGCTAAATGAGGAACCCATCACCTCAAGCATTTATCCTTTGTGTTACAAACAATCCCATTATACTCTTTAAATTATTTTTGAATACACAAATTAGTATTGACTACAGTCACCCTATTGTGTTATCAAGTACTATTCTTTATTCTTTCTATTTTTTGGTATCCATTAACCATCCCCACTTCCCCCCACCCCACACTACGCACCCCAGCCTCTGATAAACTTACTTCTATTTTTATCTCCATTAGTTGAATTGTTTTAATGTTTAGAACTCACAAATCAGTCGCAACACGTGATCTTCATCTTTCTGTGCCTGGCTTATTTCTCTTAACATAATGATCTCCAGTTTTATCCATTTTGTTGCAAATGACAGGATCTCATTCTTTTTTATGGCTGAATAGTACTCCATCTTCATTGCATCTAAGTACCACATTTTCATTATCTGCTCATTTGTTGAATACTTAGGCTGCTTCCAAATCTTGGCTATTGTGAATAGTGCTATAATATTGAAGAGATTGCAGTTATCTCTTCAACATACTGATTTCCTTTCTTTTGGGTATGTACACAGCAGTGGGATTGCTGGATCATATGGTAGCTCTATTTTTGTTTTTTGAGGAACGTCTAACTTGTTCTCCACAGTGGTTGTACTAACATACCTTCCCACCAACTAGGTATGAGGGTTCCTGTTTCTCCACATCCTCGCCAGCATTTATTATTGCTTGTTTTTTGCATATAAGACTTTTTAACTGGGGTGAGATGATATCTCATTGTAGTTTTGATTTGCATTTCTCTGATGATCAATAGTGTGCACCTTTTCATATACTTGTTTGCCATTTGTATATCTTCATTTGAGAAATTCAGACCTTTTGCCCATTTCTAATTTGATTTTTCCTGTAGAGTTGTTTGAGCTCTGTATATATTCTGGTTGTCAGATGGGTAGTTTGCATATATTTTCTCCCATTCTGTGGGTTGTCTCTTTACTTTGTTGATTGTTTCCTTTGCTCTGCAGAACCTTTTTAACTAGGTGAGATTTGTCCATTTTTGCTTTGGTTGCCTATATTTGTGGGATATCACTGAAGAAACCTTTGCCTACTCCAATGTCCTGGAGAGTTTCCCCAATGTTTTCTTCCAGTAGTTGCAGAGATTCAGGTCATAGGTTAAAATATTTAATCCAGTTCAGCTTGATTTTTGTGTATGGTATGAAATAAGGCTCTAGTTTCATTCTTCTACATATAGATATCCAGCTTTCCCAGTACTATTGATTGAAGAGACAGTCTTTTCCCCAGTGTATGTTCTTGGCACCTTTGTAAAAAATGAGTTCACTGTAAATGTATAGATTTGTTTCTGGGTTCTCTATTCTGTCCCAGTGGTCAATATTTCTGTGTTTATGACAGTACCATGCTGCTTTGGTTATGATGGCTCAGTAACATACTTTGAAGTCAGGTAATGTGATTTCTCCAGTTTTGTTCTTTTTGCTCAGAATAGTTTTGGCTATTCTGTGTCTTTTTTGGTTCCATATAAGTTTTAGGATTGCTTTTTCTATTTCTATGAAGAATCTCATTGGTATTATGATAGAGATTCTATTGAAACTGTAGAATGCTTTTGGTAGTATGGACATTTGAACAATATTCATTCTTCCATTCCATGAACATAGAATATCTTTGCATTCTTTTGTATCCTCTTCAATTTCTTTCATCAATGTTTTATGGTTTTCATTGTAGAGAACTTTCACTTCTTTGGGTAACTTAATTCCTAGGTATTTTATTTTATTTGTGGCTACTGCAAATGGGATTACTTTTTTGATTTCTTTTTCGGATTGTTAGCTGTCGGTATATAGACATGCTATTGATTTTTGTATGTCGATTTTGTATCCTGCAGATTTACTGAACTTTTGTATCAGTTCGAATAGATTTTTGTTGGAGTCTTTAGGTTGTTCCAAATACAAGATTATATCATCTGCAAACAACGGAAATTTGACTTTTTCCTTTCCAATGTATATTTCTTTCTCTTTTCTGATTGCTCTAGCTAGGACTTCCAGTACTAGGTATTGAAGTCTCCAGCTGTTACTGTATTGGGGTCTACTCCCCCTTTAGCTCTAATAATATTTGCTGTATATGTCTGGGTGCTGCAGTGTTGTGCCTATACGTTTGTAATTGTTGTGTACTCTTGCTGAATAAACCCTTTATCATGATATAATCATCTTCTTTGTCTTCTTTTATAGTTTTTGTCTTGAAATCTATTTTGTCTGATATAGGTATAGCTACTCCTGCTCTTTTCTTGTTTCTACTTGCATGGACTATCTTTTTCCATTTCTTTCTTTTCACTCTATTAGTGTCTTTATAATTGAAACCTGTTTCTTGTAGGCAAGAGATTGTTGGTTTTTCTTGCTTTTTTTTTTTTTTTTTTAATCCATTCAGCCACTCCATGTCTTTTGATTGGACAGCTTAGCCCGTTTACATTCAATATTATTATTGATAAGTAATGACTTACTTCTGTCATTTTGTTATTTGTTTTCCAGTTGTTCTGTTGTCTTCTCTTCTTTCCTTCCTTTCTGTCTTCCTTTTAGTGAATTTGATTTTTCTCTGGTGGTATGTTTTAATGTCTTGCTTTTTATTTTTAGTATATCTGTTGTATATATTTTTCAGTTGAACTTAGCAAGAAGCTTGCAAATAATATCTTATAACCCATTTTTTCAAGCAGATGACCACTTGACACTGATTGCATAAAAAATCAGGCAAAGAGAAAACTAGTAAAAAATCTATGCTTTAACTTCTCCCTCAGTTTTAACTTTTTCTTGTTTCTATTTGTATCTTATTGTACTGTGTCTTGAAAAGTTGTTGTAGTAATTATTTTTAATTGGTTTGCCTTTCACCTTTCTACTTAAGAGTAGTTTATACACCACCTTTACAGTGTTATAGTATTCTGTGTTTTTCTGTGTACTTATTATTACCAGTGAGTTTTGTACCGTCATATGATTTCTTATGGCTCATTTGTATCCTTTTCTTTCAGATTGAAGAACTCCCTTTAGCATTTCTTGTAAGACAGGTCTGGTGTTATGAAATTCCTCATCTTTTGTTTGTCTGGAAAAATCTTTATTTCTCCTTTATGTCTGAAGGATATTTTCACTGAATATACTATTCTAGAATGAAAGTTTTTTTTTTTCCTTCAACACTTTAAATATGTCATGCCACTCTCTTCTGGCCTGTAAAGTTTCCACTGAGAGGTCTGCTGCCAGACTTATTGGAGCTGCATTGTATGTTATTTTTTTCTTTTCCCTTGCTACTTTTAGGATTTTTTTCTTTATCCTTGACCTTTGAGAGTTTGATGATTGAATGTCTTGAGGTAGTCTTATGTGGATTAAATCTGCTTGGTGTTCTATAACCTTTTTATACTTGAATATTGATATCTTTCTCTAAGGTTGGGATGTTCTCTGTTATTGTCCATTTGAATAAACTTTCTACCCCATCTCTCTCTCTACCTTCTCTTTAGGCCATTAACTTAGACTTGACCTTTAAAGCCTATTTTCTAGATCCTGTATGCATGCTTCATTCTTTCTCCTTTTGTCTCCTCTGACTGTCTATTTTCAAACACCCTGTCTTCAAGATCACTAATTCTTAATTCTACTTGGTCAGTTCGGCTGTTAGGAGACTCTGATGCATTCTTCAGTACATCAATTGCATTGTTCAACTCCAGAATTTTTTCTTTTTAATGATTTCTGTCTCTTTTTAAAATTTGTCTGGTAGGACTCTTAATTCCTTCTCTGTGTTATCTTGAGTTTCTCCAAGTTTCCTCAAAACAGTTATTTTGAAGTTTCTGTCTGAAAACTCATGTGTCTCTGTCTTTCCAGGATTTGTCCTTGGTAGCTTATTTTGTTCATTTTGTGAGATTATGGATGATCTTGATGCTTGTGGATGTTTGCCAGTGTAAGGGCATTGAAGAGTTAGGTTTCTTATAGTCTTCACAGTTTGAGGTATTTTATACCCATTCTTCCTGAGAAGGATTTCCAGATATTTTAAGGGACTTGGGTGTTGTAGTCTACAGTTTTGATCTCTGCAGCCAAATCTGCATTAGGGGGCACCCAAGCCCAGTAACACTGTGGCTTTTGCTGACTCATAAAAGTACCACCTTGCTTGTCTAGGATAAGATCCAGAAGAATTCTCTGGATTACCAGGCAAAGACTCTTGTTCTTTTTCCTTACTTTTTCCCAGTCTCCACCCACTACTCCCTCCTTCGTTTCCCTCCCTCCCTCTCTCTGCTGAGCTGCCTGGAGCTGGAGGGGTGATGCAAGCCCCCTGTGGCCACCATCCCTGGGTGATGCTGGCTCAGACCTAAAGCCAGCATGGTACTGGGTCTTGCCCAATGCCTACTGTAATCACCATCTAGCTACCACCGATGTTCACTCAACACCCTAGGGTTCTACAGTTAGCAGGTGTCAAAGCCAGATAGGCTTATGTGCTTCCCTTCAGAGTGGTGAGCTTCTCCCAGCTCTGGGTGTGTACAGAGATGCCCTCTGGGAGCCAGGGCCTGGAATCAGCAATCTTAAGAATGTACCTGGTGCTCCATTCTACTGTGGCTGAACAGGCACTCCAGCCACAAGACAAAGTCCTTGCTACTCTTTCCTTTCCTCAAACAGAGGAGTCTCTCTGCTGGTGACCATCACCACCCCAGGCCCAAAGCGAGTATAGCCTGGGTACTACCGATGTTCAATCAAGGCCTAAGGGTTCTTCAGTCAACTTGTGGTAAATGCTGCCAGGCCTGGGACCTTTCTTCAAGTGAAGTTGCTCCTCTTTTGCCCAGTGTAGGTCCAGAAGTGCTGCTCAAGAGCCAAAGTCTAGAATCGGGAACCCTAAGAACCCACTGAGTGCTCTACCCTACTGTAGCAGAGCTAGTACCTAAGCTGCAAGACAAAGTCTCTTTTACACTTCCCTCTTTTTCTCAAAAGCAGTCTCTCACCATAGCCACCACAGCTGGGAATGTCTAGGGTCACACTAGAAGCCAGCACATCTCTGAGTCTCACCCAAGTCCCATGGCAAGTACTGCCTTGGCACCACTGCTGATAATTCAGGGTCAAGCACTCTTTAGTCAGTAGGTGATGAATCCTTCCAGGAATGGGTCCTCCCATTCAAGGCAATGGATTCCCTTCAGGCCCTGGGTGTGCCTAGAAATGTCTGGGGGGTAAGGCCTGGAATGGATGCCCCTGGACTCTGTCCATTGCCCTATTCTACTGTGGTTGAGCTGATATCCAAGTTGCAAATGCAATGTTCTCTTTACTCTTTCCTCTCCTCTCCTCAAGCAGGGAGAAGGAGTCTGTCTTGGAACTGTGAGCTGCACTGCCTGGGGTTGAGGGATGTGTAATGCAAGCACTTTCTTGACCACCCTAACTGGTATCTTACTAGTCTGCATGCTCCCAAAATCTGCTGGCTCTGAGCCTAAGAATTGCCTAGGAATTGTAAGAATTGCCTAGGAATTGCAATCCTTGTGACCTAGACAGCCTTTTAGATTTGTTTAGGACCCCAAAGCACTTTAGTCTGCAGGGCTGAGGTTTGCTGGAACTCAGGTACCAATGGCTAGAATGGATGATTCTGGCTAGGGCTGGTCTAAATGCTCCCTCGGTGGGTTCCAGCTGAGTTCTATCCAGTGTTGCTTTCCACTGTGACAGCAGCACTGAGTTCCAATGCAAAGTCCCACACATTCTGTCTCTGTGCCAGGAGGTTGCTGCTGGGGGATGGGGGAGGGTTGGTGTCAGCAGTTCAAGACTGTCTTTCCTACCCTCTTCAGTGCCTTTTTCTGTAATATGAAGTTAGAACCAAGTACTGTTATTACTTAACTGATTTTTGGTTCTTATGAAGGTGCTTTTTTGTGTGGATGGTTGTTCAATTTGGTGTTCTTGCAGGGAGGATAATCCTTGAAGGTTTCTATTTAGCCATCTTGCTCTGCCTCTTGCTCCTATAACATTTTTAGTAAAGAAAATGGATATTTTAATTAGAAGCAACTGATTCTACTACTAAATTAACATTGCTTGGGTCCACATTTTGCACACTAAAACATTCACAGAAAGAGTTCTTATATTTGTAACTGTACTTAATAGGTAGGAAGATTTTAAAGTGTACAATATTAAACATTGTTTATATGAATATTGGAGATTCTTACTTCAAACATTTTTGTAATGTTTCCACTTAAATATCAATTACCAGGCAGACTCTTACCAGTGATAACATTCTTGGGAATTTGCAGGATCCCTTTTTGACCAAAAATGAACCACAAGGCACTTATAAACCCTGTGAGCTTGGACAGGAAATGGGAATTTGAATCAATAACTCTGCTGGAGTCACACCAGCTATTGGCAAGGTAAGCATGTTAAAGAATAAATGACAACCTCCTTTCTGTATTGAATATACGATAAGCAAGTACAGTTCACGGGGCTCAGTGAATTGATATTGCCTGAGTTCAGTTCAAGAAAATTGTATGCAGCTTCTCCAGCTGTGTTAACTCCTGAGTGTTTGGAGCATTGGCCTACATAATAAGACTTTTTAAGAAATCATTTACATCCCAGAGAATTGCCAAGAAATTCAAAAGAAATATTAGTACATTGTGTAACATCTTTAGAAAAGGCACTCTTTTATAATTATGATAAAATTATAGATAGTGTTGATTGATATTATATTGATAATTTTGGTTTTTGTAGATTGAGTAATGAGATATATAAAATATTTATAAAGCAAAAAGAAGTTTTTAATTTTTTCTTTTGCACAATAGAAATATCCTTAAAATGCTTTTGCCTGTTTATCAAAGTAGCACAAAATCGTAAAAAATATTATGTAATACTGATTTTTACGAAGTAGAAAGTGACAGTCCTTCTTCAACTCCCTAAAATATCACTTTTATCATTTTAGTGAATATTCCTCCTGATTTTTAAGTATATGTGATTATATTTTTAAGTGGGAAATAAACTATATGTCATTTAAAACCTTTAAAAACAATAACAATATTATGTATATATATTTTCATGTTAATACATATGAAGCTATCTCATATTTTTAAATAGTTACATGACATTCCATTGTTCCCAGGTAAGAAAACTAGTGTAACCAATTCCTAGTGATGAACATTTTCTTGTTTCTAGTATCTTAATATTATATTATTAATATGAATATTGCAGTAAACATTTTATTACAGATTATTGTATATATTCTTGTCTCACTATTACCATATATTTTTTAAATGGAATAATTATATTTAAAAATATACATTTCAAATCTATAAAGATATTTTCTCAATATCCTCAAAATATACCAATTTGAACTCTTACCAAACAGGTCTCTTTACTCATTCACCAACACAGGGCAACCAAAAAGGTGAAAGGTATTTTCTTGTATTAACTGCAGTTTTTCTATTATGAGTGAGGTTAAGCATCTTTTTCATAATATTTATTGCTGCTTCTATTTCATTGTAAAAAATCACTACTCTTTTTGTCATTTTCCTATTGGGGAATTCTTTCTTTTTCTTATTGATTTGTAAAATATTAATTCTGGTTTTTTAAACAGTTTATTCTGTCTTTTGCTAAACAGTTTTAAACTTTTTCATAGCCAAATCTACCTTTTTCCTTGTGGTTTCTGCCTTTGGTATCATGTTGCAAAGGGCTTTCCTTAACTAAAATTTGTAAAAGTAGAATCTATATATTCTTAGAGGATTTTTCTAAACACATAAATTATGAATCTGCTTTAATTTTGTGTACAATGTTGTCTTAATGTGCTTGAGCCACCATAACAAAAACTGAGTGACATAAACAGCAAAATTTTACGTCTTACAGTTCCACTGGCTAGAAAGTCCAAGACCAAGGTTCTGGCAGGGTCTGGTTTCTGGTGTGAGCCCTCTTCCTGGCTTTCAGATGAACCTTCTCATTGTGTTCTCACAAGGCAGAGAGAGAGAGAGAGAGAGAGAGAGAGAGAGAGAGAGAGAGAGAGAGAAATAGACAGACAAGAAAGGTCTTTAATAGGGGTACTCATCTTATCATGAGAGCCTCACCCTCATGATCTCATCTAAACCTAACTATCTCCCAAAGGCCCAATCTCTAAATACCATCATACTGAGGCTTTGGGCTTTGACATAGGAATTTTGGATAAACACAGTTCAATCCATACCTGGAATATGACTTATTTTTTTTTCCAAGTGGGTAGATAATAGACCTGACATCACCTATTAAATAATTCCACATTTCTTCATACCTTTGAAATATCATCTTTATCACAGAGCAAATTTCCATATAGATGTCTATCTGTATCTTATCTCAATTTCGTTGCATTGTTCCATTTATCTATTCCTATATTCAGTTTTATTTTACTTAATATGAGCTTAGGGTATGTTTAAGTAGGCTTCTTATTTTTCTATAATTTTTAGCCAGTACCATTCACTTATACTTCCAGATGATTACAGAATCAAGTTACAAAACATACCATTGGAATTTGGGTTGGAAATACTTTGAATTTATAAGTCAATTTGGAGCAACTTGACATTTATACAACATTGAGTCTTTCCATTCGCAGTCTTTCTATTCATTCCATATCTCTTAACTTGTATGTCATCTTTTGTATACGTCATGAACATTCTATAGTTTTCATTACATTATTCTTTTTTTTATTATACTTTAAGTTCTACGGTACATGTGCACAACGTGCAGGTTTGTTACATATGTATACATGTGCCATGTTGGTGTGCTGCACCCATTATCTCCTCATTTACATTAGGTATGTCTCCTAATGCTATCCCTCCCCACTACCCCCTCCCCACAATAGGCCCCAGTGTGTGATGTTCCTCTTCCTGTGTCCAAGTGATCTCATTGTTCAATTCCCACCTACGAGTGAGAACATGCAGCATTCGGTTTTCTGTTCTTGTGATAGTTTGCTGAGAATGATGGTTTCCAGCTGCATTCATGTCCCTACAAAGGACACTAACTCATCCTTTTTTATGCCTGCATAGTATTCCATGGTGTATATGTACCACATTTTCTTCATCCAGTCTGTCACTGATGGACATTTGGGTTGATTCCAAGTCTTTGGTGCCACAATAAACATATGTGTGCATGTGTCTTTATAGCAGCATGACTTATATTCCTCTGGGTATATCCCCAGTAATGGGATGGCTGGGTCAAATGGTATTTCTAGTTCTAGATCCTTGAGGAAAGGCCACACTGTTTTCCACAATGGTTGAACTAGTTTACAGTACCACCAACAGTGTAAAAGTGTTCCTATTTCTCCACATCCTCTCCAGCACCTGTTGTTTCCTGACTTTTTAATGATCGCCATTCTAACTGGTGTGAGATGGTATCTCATTGTGGTTTTGATTTGCATTGATGGCCAGTGATGATGAGCATTTTTTCATGTGTCTGTTGGCTGTATGAATGTCTTCTTTTGAGAAATGT
This sequence comes from Macaca nemestrina, assembly GCF_043159975.1. Classification (NCBI taxonomy): domain Eukaryota; kingdom Metazoa; phylum Chordata; class Mammalia; order Primates; family Cercopithecidae; genus Macaca; species Macaca nemestrina. The sequence goes on from NC_092134.1 coordinate 107,337,290, forward strand.
CTGTTCATATCCTTTGCCCACTTTTTCATGGGGTTGTTTGTTTTTTTCTTGTAAATTTGATTGAGTTCTTTATAGGTTTTGGATATTAGCCCTTTGTCAGATGAGTAGATTGCAAAAATTTTCTCCCATTCTGTAGGTTGCCTGTTCACTCTGATAGTAGTTTCTTTTGCTATGCAGAAGCTCTTCAGTTTAATTAGATCCCATTTGTCAATTTTGGCTTTTGTTGCCATTACTTTTGGTGTTTTAGACATGAAGTCCTTGCCCATGCCTATGTCCTGAATGGTATTACCTAGGTTTTCTTCTAGGGTTTTTATGGTTTTAGGTCTAACATTTAAGTCTCTAATCCATCCTGAATTAATTTTTGTGTAAGGAGTAAGGAAAGGATCCAGTGTCAGCTTTCTACTTATGCCTAGCCAATTTTCCCAGCACCATTTATTGAATAGGGAATCCTTTCCCCATTTCTTGTTTTCCTGAGGTTTGTCAAAGATCAGATGGCTGTAGATGTGTGGTATTATTTCTGAGGACTCTGTTCTGTTCCGTTGGTCTATATCTCTGTTTTGGTACCAGTACCATGCTGTTTTGGTTACTGTAGCCTTGTAGTATAGTTTGAAGTCAGGTAGCGTGATGCCTCCAGCTTTGTTCTTTTGGCTTAGGATTGTCTTGGCAATGCAGGGTCTTTTTTGGTTCCACATGAACTTTCAAGCAGTTTTTTCCAATTCTGTGAAGAAAGTCATTGGTAGCTTAATGGGGATGGCCTTGAATCTATAAATTACCTTGGGCAGTATGGCCATTTTCACAATATTGATTCTTCCTATCCATGAGCATGGTATGTTCTTCCATTTGTTTGTGTCCTCTTTTATTTCACTGAGCAGTGGTTTGTAGTTCTCCTTGAAGAGGTCCTTTACATCCCTTGTAAGTTGGATTCCTAGGTATTTTATTCTCTTTGAAGCTATTGTGAATGGGAGTTCATTCATGATTTGGCTCTCTGTCTGTTACTGGTGTATAAGAATGCTTGTGATTTTTGCACATCGATTTTGTATCCTGAGACTTTGCTGAAGTTGCTTATCAGCTTAAGGAGATTTTGGGCTGAGACAACGGGGTTTTCTAAATATACAATCATGTCATCTGCAAAGAGGGACAATTTGACTTCTTCTTTTCCTAACTGAATACCCTTGATTTATTTCTCTTGCCTGATTGCCCTAGCCAGAACTTCCAACACTATGTTGAATAGGAGAGGTGAGAGAAGGCATCCCTGTCTTGTGCCAGTTTTTAAAGGGAATGCTTCCAGTTTTTGCCCATTCAGTATGATATTGGCTGTCAGTTTGTCATAAATAGCTCTTATTATTTTGAGGTACGTTCCGTCAATACTGAATTTATTGAGAGTTTTTAGCATGAAGGGTTGTTGAATTTGGTCAAAGGCCTTTCTGCATCTGTTGAGATAATCATATGGTTTTTGTCTTTGGTTCCGTTTATATGCCTGATTACGTTTATTGATTTGCGTATGTTGAACCAGCCTTGCATCCCAGGGATGAAGCCCACTTGATCATGGTGGATAAGCTTTTTGATGTGCTGCTGGATCCAGTTTGCCAGTATTTTATTGAGGATTTTTGCATCAATGTTCATCAGGGATATTGGTCTAAAATTATCTTTTTTTGTTGTATCTCTGTCAGGCTATGGCATCAGGATGATGTTGGCCTCATAAAATGAGTTGGGGAGGATTCCCTCTTTTTCTATTGATTGGAATAGTTTCAGAAGGATTGGTACCAACTCCTCCTTGTGCCTCTAGTAGAATTCGGCTGTGAATCCATCTGGTCCTGGACTGGTTTTGGTTGGTAGGCTATTAATTATTGCTTCAATTTCAGAGCCTGCTATTGGTCTATTCAGGGATTCAACTTCTTCCTGGTTTAGTCTTGGAAGAGTGTAAGTGTCCAGGAAATAATCCATTTCTTCTAGGTTTTCTAGTTCATTTGCATAGAGGTGTTTATAGTATTCTCTGATGGTAGTTTGTATTTCTGTGGGGTCGGTGGTGATATCCCCTTTATCATTTTTTATTGCATCTATTTGATTCTTCTCTTTTTTCTTCTTTATTAGTCTTGCTAGTGGTCTATCAATAACCAGCTCCTGGATTCATTGATTTTTTGGAGGGTTTTATGTGTCTCTATCTCCTTCAGTTCTGCTCTGATCTTAGTTATTTCTTGCCTTCTGCTAGCTTTTGAATGTGTTTGCTCTTGCTTCTCTAGTTCTTTTAATTGTGATGTTAGGGTGTCAATTTTAGATCTTTCCTGCTTTCTTTTGTGGGCATTTAGTGCTATAAATTTCCCCCTACACACTGCTTTAAATGTGTCCCAGAGATTCTGGTATGTTGTATCTTTGTTCTCATTGGTTTCAAAGAACATCTTTATTTCTGCCTTCATTTCGTTATGTACCCAGTAGTCATTCAGGAGCAGGTTGTTCAGTTTCCATGTAGTTGAGCGGTTTTGATTGAGTTTTTTAGTCCTGAGTTCTAGTTTGATTGCACTGTGGTCTGAGAGACAGTTTGTTATAATTTCTGCTCTTTCACATTTGCTGAGGAGTGCTTTACTTCCAACTATGTGGTCAGTTTTGGAATAAGTGCGATGTGGTACTGAGAAGAATGTATATTCTGTTGATTTGTGGTGGAGAGTTCTGTAGATGTCTATTAGGTCCGCTTGTGCGGAGTTGAATTCAATTTCTGGATATCCTTGTTAACTTTCTGTCTCGTTGATCTGTCTAATGTTGACAGTGAGGTGTTTAAAGTCTCCCATTATTATTGTATGGGAGTCTAAGTCTCTTTGTAAGTCTCTAAGGACTTGCTTTATGAATCTGGGTGCTCCTGTATTGGGTGCATATATATTTAGGATAGTTAGCTCCTCCTGTTGAATTGATCCCTTTGCCATTATGTAATGGCCTTCTTTGTCTCTTTTGATCTTTGATGGTTTAAAGTCTGTTTTATCAGAGACTAGGATTGCAACCCCTACTTTTTTTTTATTTTGCATTTGCTTGGTAGATCTTCCTCCATCCCTTTATTTTGAGCCTATGTGTGTCTCTGCATGTGAGATGGGTCTCCTGAATACAGTAGACTGATGGGTCTTGACTCTTTATCCAATTTGCCAGTCTGTGTCTTTTAATTGTATCATTTAGTACATTTACATTTAAGGTTAATATTGTTATGTGTGAACTTGATCCTGTCATTACGATATTAGTTGGTTATTTTGCTCACTAGTTGATGCAGTTTCTTCCTAGCCTTAATGGACTTTACATGTTGACATGTTTTTGCAATGGCTGGTACCAGTTGTTCCTTTCCATGTTTAGCGCTTCCTTCAGGATCTCTTGTAGGGCAGGCCTGGTGGTGACAAAATCTCTAAGCATTTGCTTGTCTGTAAAGGATTTTATTTCTCCTTCACTTATTAAACTTAGTTTGGCTGGATATGAAATTCTGGATTGAAAATTCTTTTCTTTAAGAATGTTGAATATTGGCACCTACTCTCTTCTGGCTTAAAGAGTTTCTGTGGAGACATCTGCTCTTAGTCTGATGGACTTCCCTTTGTGGGTAACCTGACCTTTCTCTCTGGCTGCCCTTAACATTTTTTCCTTCATTTCAACTTTGGTGAATCTGACAATTCTGTGTCTTGGAGTTGCTCTTCTTGAGGAGTATCTTTGTGGCATTCTCTGTATTTCCTGAATTTGAATATTGGCCTGCCTTACTAGGTTGGGGAAATTCTCCTGGATTTTATACTGCAGAGTGCTTTCCAACTTGGTTCCATTTTCCCCATCACTTTCAGGCACACGAATCAGATGTAGGTTTGGTCTTTTCACATAATCCCATATTTCTTGGAGGCTTTGTGCATTTCTCTTTACTCTTTTTTCTCTACACTTCTCTTCTCGCTTCATTTCATTCATTTGATCTTCAATCGCTGATACTCTTTCTTCCAGTTGATCAAGTCAGTTACTGAAGCTTGTGCATTTGTCACATAGTTCTCATGTTATGGTTTTCATCTCTATCAGTTCTTTTAAGGTCTTCTCTGCATTGATTATTCTAGTTATCCATTCATCCATTCTTTTTTCAAGGTTTTTAATTTCTTTGCACTGGTTATGTAGTTCCTCCTTTAGCTCTGAGAAGTTTGATTGACTGAAGGCTTCTTCTCTCAACTCGTCAAAGTCATTTTCTGTCCAGCTTTGATCCATTGCTGGCGATGAGCTGCGTTCCTTTGCAGGGGGCGATGCGCTCTTATTTTTTGAATTTCCAGCTTTTCTGCTCTGCTTTCTTCCCATCTTTGTAGTTTTATCTGGCTCTGGTCTTTGATGATGGTGACATACTGATGGGGTTTTGGTGTGGGTGCTTGTTAGTTTTCCTTCTAACAGTCAGGACCCTCAGCTGTAGGTCTGTTGGAGATTGCTTGAGGTCCACTCCAGACCCTGTTTGCCTGGGTATCAGCAGCAGAGGCTGCAGAAGATAGACTATTGCTGAACAGTGAGTGTACCTGTCTGATTCTTGCTTTGGAAGCTTCCTCTCAGGGGTGTACTCCACCGTGTGAGGTGTGGGGTGTCGGTCTGCCCCTAGTGGGGGATGTCTCCCAGTTAGGCTACTCAGGGGTCAGGGACCCACTTGAGCAGGCAGTCTGTCCATTCTCAGATCTCAACCTCTGTGCTGGGAGATCCACTGCTCTCTTGAAAGCTGTCAGATGGGAGCATTTACCTCTGCCGAGGTTTCTGCTGCTTTTTGTTTAGCTACGCTCTGTCCCCAGAGGAGGAGTCTGCAGAGGCAGGCTGGTCTCCTTGAGCTGTGGTGGGCTCCACCCAGTTCGAGCTTCCTGGCAGCTTTGTTTACCTACTTAAGCCTCAGCAATTGGAGGTGCCCCTCCCCCAGCCTAGGTGCTGCCTTGCAGTTAGATCTCAGACTGCTGTGCTAGCAATGAAGGAGGCTCCGCGGGTGTGGGACCCTCCCAGCCAGTGTGGGATATAATATCCTGGTGTGCCGTTTGCTAAGACCCTTGGTAAAGCACAGTATTAAGGTGGGAGTTACCTGATTTTCCAGGTGTTGTGTGTCTCACTTTCCTTTGGCTAGGAAAAGGAATTCCCTTCCCCCTTGCACTTCCCAGGTGAGGTGATGCCTCGTCCTGCTTCAGCTCGCACTGGTCGGGCTGCACCCATGGACTAGCGCCAACTGTCCAACACGCCCCAGTGAGATGAACCTGGTACCTCAGTTGAAAATGCAGAAGTCACCCATCTTCTGTGTCACTCACGCTGGGAGCTGGAGGCAGGAGGTCTTCCTGTTTGGCCATCTTGGGTGCCCCCCAACCCCATTACATTATTCTTAAGGCTCTTGTTGGCATCATGGCTATATTACAGTTTTGTTGTTACTATAAATGTAATTCTTACATTTCCTAATCCTCCTATTTGAATTAATATAGATTTATATGTGGAGAAAAATTGCTAAAATTGTAACAGAATAATAAAAATACTATTTCCTGGACAATTTCATGACTGAGAGAGCACTGGACTGAGATGTGGGATTCTATTACCATTCAACAGTGAACTTGCTATATGCTTATACTATGTTCTTGGTAAAGTTATTTAATTTTACTGGCTGTCAATTTTTGTTTGTGTGTCTCAAAATGCAAAATGAGAACAACTACAGAGATTTCTATACCATATTAGCTAAGTTGCATTATTTAGTTTGACTTACGTGTCTATTGTATTACTGGCCACCAGGAGGATCAGTGTTTGCAGACTACTCCAAGCCCCAAATGGTAGATTGGTGGATCCAGATGTACAAGGAATTTAAGAACATCCTTGATTATGATAGGATCTGGACCATAAGTCTAACCTTATTATTTAAAAATATTTGTCCTTGGTGAAAAAGTGAAGTGTTCATCCACTTATCTTTTTTCAGCTTTTTTTCCCCCTAACCCTTCCACTTCTATGAGCCCATCAACATGCAGCCTGCATACCAACTTCTCCATGGAGCCTTCACTGGCACTCTTACTAAAAGTAACTCCTCTCTTCTTTTAGTACAACAAATAAGTATTTATTGAGCACCTACTCTGTGCCAGGAGGCATTGGGGATACACTTAGAAAAACTCTTGCCTTCACGGAGCTGACATTTTAGTGGGAGATATAGAAAATAAACAAAATAAGTAAGTAAAACACAGAATATGTTGGATGATAGTAACTGCCCAAAAGAAAAATTATCTAGGAGGTGGAGTAGGAAGTTTGAAAACTTAAACAAGATTGAAATTTAAATAGGGTGGTCAGAGAAGGTGATAATTGCTAACAAAGGCCAGAGACTGGGCCATGGAGATATTTGAGGGAAGAGTATTCACGAAAGGAAAGAGCAAACACAAAAATCCAAAGCAGAACATGCCTGGCATTTTCTAGGAATGGCAAGAAAGCCATTGTAGCTACAGCAGAGTACTCAGGGGGGACAACCATAGAGGAAAAGATTGCAGAGATATAGAGGCAGCATTGTAGACCATTGCAAGATCTTTGACTTTTGCTCTGAGTGAAATGGAAAACCACTGTTGGGTTTTAAGCAGAAGTTTTAAAAGGATCGTTCTGGTTGCTATATTGAGAATAGACTATAGGAAGCAAAAACAGTGTGAAGACAGAGGTGAATCCAGATTTTGTAAAGCTTTCTACAAATTGAACAACTGTCTTTAGGAAAAAATATTTAAAAATTACAAACAGAAAATTAGGCATACAATTATGGAGGAGGTCATGCAAAAAGCAGCTGTGAAACTTCAATTTTGTTAGCTTCCAGATAAATCCACTTCAGGTCGCTATTGAAAAGAGAGGCAAATTAAGAAGACACTATTACAACAGTCCAGGCAAAAGAAAATGGTGGTGGCCCAAGATAGTGGCAATAGAGTGAATGACATATGGTCAGATTCTGCATGTATTTTGAAAATATAATTAACAGTATTGGTTGACAGATTAGATGGTGAGTTTCAAGAAAAAGAAATTAAAAATGATTTATGTCCATAGGCACTGGAAAATTTGAATTGCCTTGTGCAATGACATTTATAGGTTAGTGAAACCATTGCTAATTTGCCAGTGTATGCTACTTGAGACCAGGGACACAATGTCGTTTATTGCCATGCCTCATCGAGCTTCTAACTTACCATCTCACACATTTAGATGCCCAAAATATATCTGTTGAATGAGTGATCTTTACGTGTTCTGTTACCTCAATGGGAAGTAAGAAAACTATACCCATTATTACTCATTGAGTTTCTATTTTTATGTAAGGATATGAATGAACCAGCCAATTTTGGGACACGCCAGCACCCAAGATGTGAAGAGAATACTCTAAACTGCTCACCCTATGTACCTGGTAAATAGACTGAAAATTCCAAATGGTTTTTAGCATTTTCGTATCCTATAAGGAAAAGTCTCCTTACTGTTGTTCGTTTGTCTTAGGAAAATATAAACTCACCAATGTAGAAATAAGTAGTTCATAGCTCACCAATCTAAAACCAATCCAGAAAACTCAGAATATATATGTGTACCTATTGTACTCCTTCAGTGGGAGGGGCTTGAAATGTCTGAGAATTGTGTCCTTACTTGTCTAGGGAGGAATCAGAGATTCTCTTCATAGGCTGTCATTCCAAGGAGGCAGATTATGGTGTTGCAGTTGACTCTTAGATGACTGAATTCTTCCCTTTGGCTACAAGGTGTGTTCACTTTACAGTTTCCATAATTTTTGTTATTTCTGTAACTAATCTACATTCAAAAATGCTACAAGGTGGAAAAGTCGTGAAAATTTAATTGAGAAGTAGTTTTGCAGAGTAAAAGGGGCTTACCCTTGGCTGAGGATTTCAACTTTGAGTGATTATAGTCCTTCATTTACATTTCCTTTGCAATTATAGCCATTTTCATCTGCAGTGATTCAGTTCCCAGTAAAACCTCAAAAAAAAAAAAAAAAAAAGAGAGAGAGAGAGAAAAGCAAAATAGGATAAAATTAGGTTCAGAGAACTGATGTTCCATAAAGTCCTGCTTACCTTCCTTGAATCCTGGAGACACAGACCCCTCCTCCACAGTTTACTTGTTAGGCAAAAGAAATGGTGTGCAATAATTATTTCCTCTTTTATCATTGTCTGAAATATCTAAATGAAAATATCAAGTAGGCAGCAAGATACGTAGGTCTGGAGAGAAGTCATATGGGCTTGAGATAAAAAAAAACAAACCCCCACTGGGAATTAGGTGCATAAAAAATGACATTTAAACCCAAAGGGATGGGTGATTCAATGTACTAAGAATGGCAGAGTATAAAAAGTAAAATCAACAAGCGGGCCTCCCAACTCTGAGTTCTAAGTGAACCTGCACCCCAACATTAAGACCTTGTATAACATAAAATATACAGCCTGGAAAACCAAATTGATGCAATTGGATAGGGAGGAAGAATGGCAGGAATACATGACTCAGCTGAGAAGACTACATAGTCATTTCTATCAGATGCTGCCAAACAGCCAAATACAACGAGTGGAGACTGTGTGTAGAGTTCAGCAATATAAAGATTGGCAATATTAGTTTCAATTGAGTAGTGGGAATGGATACCAAAATGAAGTCAGTTCAAAAGTGAAAGGAAGGTGAGAAAGTAGAGACAGAGGTTCTTATTGTTGCTGGAAGAAGAAGAAAATGTGTACAGATGCATATAGATGGAAGGATTCAGTTTTTAAAATTTTTCATCGGGGGAGTGATATGGGGAATGTGATTGAATTTGGGGAGTAAGAAGTTTGAAGAGAGGGGAAAATATGAAGGGGATATGCCACAGTCATATCCGGGAGTGGCAAAGTGAATTTTTGAAAGAAGCATAGTGGGATTCTCAGGTGATACTGAGAATTCATTTGAGGTTTGCATTCTTGAAGCAAAGGATGAAGAAGAATAGAGAGAAGGAAATTTGGGTGTTTTGGATATGAAAATGTCAATGTTGCTCTCTGAACTGCATTTGATCAAAATGTCAGGGAGTCCATGAAGTCACACACAATAACTTCAGCAATAAGACACCTGTGTTCTATAGTACACAATAGTATAGAAACATTTGCCCAGAAAGTCAGCTCGCATTACACAGGAAGATGACAACATGATACAGAGAACAAGCGTGGACGTTAGTGTCACAATGGCTCCCAGTCCTGGCTCAAGCACTTTCTTGTCTTATGAATTAAGAGAAGTTCTTTCACTTCTTTTGACTGTAGAATAGGGAATATGAATACTATTTACAAGTTAAGGATTACAAATACATGTCAGAGCGACTGACATACAGTGCATGTACATAAGATAGCTACTACTAACAATTTAAACAAAAGCTATTACAAACAATTTGGGAGGACTCACATGTAACTCCAAATAGTTGGAAAAACACTGAAAAAAGCAACTAATATAGCCAATTATTATTGTAAACAATTGTCCACCATCTACAGTCTCCAGAGTATGAAGACAGAATTGTCTATCAAAGCGCGTCCTTATTTTTGCCCTGATTGGAATAATTCTTTCACAAGTGATGGTCCAGTGCTTAGCCACCTTGTTTCTGGTTCATATTCTTTTAAAGAACAAATCTGTCACTATGTGAAACTTAAAAAAAATAAAAGGAAAAAGGATGAATCAAAGAAGAAAGAGAATGTTAATGCCAACTTGGAACATGAAAGAAAGAAACAAGGCCAGTTAAGCTCCCATACGCATTATTTCTAAAACAGACTATTGTAAAAAGTTCTGAAGAAATCTGTTTGCAGTCAGGGTGAGTGTCACCAAGACACTGAACCTAAAGACCATAAAGATCTGATGCCACCTCCCATGAATATTCCTATTCCCTGTGCTATTTTTAAACAATATTAAATTTTTTTATCTCTTTTACAATTCAACAATCTAAGGTTTTTACTGTTTTGTATAATCTCTTTGATTGGTAACTGTTTCTGATTGTATAAAGTTAGGCATTTGAGATAATTAGGAGTTATATTCTGGTTAAAGTACAGGAGTTCTATAATTATCCACTGTATTTCAGTGGGTAATTATCTACATTTATAAATTTTTTCTTCCTGGCTGAGCAGGCTGGCTCTATTATGATATAGTTGATGTTTAAAATGTGTTCTCAGAAGTGAAAGAATATGATGAGGTAGCTGCCTACATCTGCAGGGGATAAGAAAATTATTACACAATGTCTGGATTCCTGTGTCACGGTTTTACATGTACTACAAATGGCTTTAACATGAGCTGAGCTAAGAATGTAGTTAAATTTAAGCCATAACTGATAACTAAGGTAAGGTGATTCAGGTGTTCTTGACATATCAAAAAATCATGAAGAGTTTCATTAGAGTTATTCTCAAATATGTAGATTTGGAGGTCAAATGTCAAGAGGCCCTACAGCTCTTTAGAAACATGTTCTCTTCTAAATTATAACAGGTTGGGGGAAAGGTTTATGGTAGAAACAGTAATGCTTGAAATGGACAAAATTCTCCCTTCTCCTCTTCCCAAGGAGACCAGTCCTTTGGCATTCATGATCTTACGTGTCTTCAAAATGTTTCATAAATTCAGCTTAAAATGATATTAATGTCTCAATATTACTGATACATATCTAAAAGAGAGGCAAACATTTCAAGGCAGCAAAATCAGTACTAGAATTAGATTTTCTTGTCTATTAGACTCTAATCCTTGCTACCATGTTGAAAAAAATGCAGTTTAAAAAATCACTAAAGCTGAAATTCATGATTCCAAGGGAAAAAGCCAAGAAATAGAAAAATAAGTGGAGGGCAGCTTCCAGTGTGAATCCCTACAACAGAACACATTAAAAGTGGTATATGAAGAGATGTCTTTGAGTAGACTTGTTTAGGTCATGCTTTTGTGATATGTACTGGATATGTTTTGAGAGATATGATTTAACATTGGGAATCTTTGGATCTAGGTACAAAGGAGATACGTGGATGAGAGGCTTTTGGAATTCTGCCACTCTTGTTTGAATATGAGGCACATGGCCACAGCTCATGCTTTCCTAGCAGCACAGCTGCTGGAGGCATATCATCTCTAGCCACACACAGTACTTGATCTCCTCCACTGCAAGGTAAGAGTGGGTCTATTGAAAGACAAGTGTTTGACCAGAGGTTGCAACTTTTGCTTCAGGGCTGCATGTTTTATGGATTTTAGCACAGAACATATCTTTCTTTTTTCTATTTTTGAGGCAGGGTTTCACTCTGTCACACAGGCTTGGAGTGCAGAGACATAATCATAGCTCACTGCAGCCTCGATCTCCTGGGCTCAAATAATCCTTCCACCTCAGCTTCCCAAGTAGCTGGGACCACAGGCCCACAGGCCCACACACCACCATACCTGGCTAACTTTTGTATTATTATTATTATTATTATTATTATTATTATTATTATTATTTTGTAGAGATAGGGTTTTACTGTACTGCCCAGGCTGATCTAGAACTCCTAGGCTTAAGAGATCCACCCACCAACTCAGCCTCCCTAACTGCTGGGATTACAGGCGTGAGCCACTGCATCCAGCCCAACATACCCTTTTCATCTTGGTCTTTCTGCACAATGCAGTTAAAAACCACAATGCAGTTTTTATAGCCATAGTAATCTTGAAGGACTGTTGAAAATATGTGAGAAATGTCTTCAGATCTTGTATATAGTAGGATGCTATTAGTGTGATTAAGATCCTACAGAATATGATTTAGTCCCATGTATAATCTAATCTACATCCAACTCAGTTCAAGTGTTTAGCACAGAGATGAAGAATGGGGAATTATTATGAAGAGGAGTTGAATTTCAACTTCAAAAAAGTACAGCAGTTAGCGACACTGGGCATATACTAAGAAACAGTTCACGACATATAGGTAGGCCTTGGAGATATCATGGGTTAAGTTCCAAACCACTGCAATAAAGCAAATATCACAATAAAGAGAGCCACGTGAATTTTTTTGTTTTCCAGAGCATACAAAAGTTATGTTTACACTTATACTATAGGTTATGAAGTGTGCAATAGTATTATGCCAAAAGAGTAAGTTATTAATTAAAAATATTTTATTGCTATCATCTGAAACTTCATCGGGTTGTAATCTTTTTGCTAGTCTTGCTTCAATGTTGATGGCTGCTGACTGATCAGGGTGGTGGTTGCTGAAGGTTGGGGTGGCTGTGGCAGTTTCTTAAATAAGACGACAATGAAGTTTTCGATATTAATTTATTCTTCCTTTCACAAAAGATTTCTCTGTAACCTGTGATACTGTTTAATAACATTTTACCCACACTAGAACTTCTTTCAAAATTGGAGTAGTCAACCCTCTCAAATCCTGCTATTGCTTTATCGACTAGGTTTATATAATATTCTAAATCCTTTCTTGTCATGCCAACAATGTTTCCAGCATCTTCACCAAGAGTAGATTACATCTCAATAAACCACTTTCTTTGCTTTGTCCATAAGAAGCAACATCTTATCCATTCAAGTTTGATCATGGGATTGCAACAATTTAGTCACACCTTCAGGCTCCACCTCTAATTCTAGTTCTTGTTGTTAGCATCATATCTGCGGTTATTTCTGCCAGTGATGTCTTGAACCCCTCAATGTCATCCGTGAGGATTGGAATCAACTTATTCCAAACTCCCGTTAATGTTGATATCTTGACCTTCTCCCATGAATCACAAATATTCTTACTGGCATCTAGAATGGGGGCTCCAGAAGTCTTTCAGTTTACTTTGCTCAGATTCATCAGAGGAATCACAATCTATAGCAGCTATAACTATGAAATGTACTCCTTCAATAAGAAGATTTGAAAGCTGAAATGACTCCCTTGATCCATGGACTCAAGAATAGATGTGTTAGCAGGCATGAAACAACATTAATCTTCTTGTATATCTTCATCAGAGTTCTTGGTTGACCAGGTGCATTATCAATGATCAGTAATATTTTGAAAGAAATGTTTTTTTGTGAGAAGTTGGTCTCAACAGTGAGCTTGAAATAGTTAGTTAGTCATGCTGTAAACAGATGTGCTGTCATCCAGGCTTTGTTGTTCCATTTACAGAGCAGATTTAGCATAGAGTAGATTTAGAGTAGATTTAGCAGAGTAGATTTAGAAGAGTAGATTTAGCAAAATTCTTAAGGGCCCTAGGATTTTTGAAATGGGAAATGAGCATTAGCTTCAACTTAAAGTCACCAGCTCATTAAGTCCTAACAAGTGTCAGCCTTTGCTTTGAAGCTTTGAAGCTTTGAAGCCAAGCATTGATTTCTCCTCTTTAGCTATGGAAGTCTTAGATGACATCTTATTCCAACAGAAAATTGGAAAATAGAAGACTGAAAATCTATTGTTTGATGAATCTCCCTTTATCAATTACCTTAGGTATATCTTCTATATAACTTGCTACAGCTTCTCCATGAGAACTTGATGCTTCACCTTATACTTTTATGTTATGAAGATGACTTATTTCCTTAAACCTTATGAACCAGCCTCTGCTGGCTTCAAACTTTTCTTCTTCACCTTCTTCACCTCACTCAGCCTTCAGAGAATTGAAGAGAGTTAGGGTCTTGCTCTGGAATAGGGTTTGGCTTAAGGGAATGTTGTGGCTGGTTAGATCTTCTATCCATATTTCTCAAACTTTCTCAAATATCAGCAATAAAGCTGTTTAGCTTTCTTAACAGTCATTTGTTCACTGGAGTAGCAATTTTAATTTCCTTCATAAACTTTTCCTTTGCATTTACACATTGGCTATCTGTTTGGCACAAGAGGCCTAGCTTTTGGCCTGTATCAGCATTTGACTTGCCTTCCTCACTAAGCTAAATCATTTCAAGCTTTTGACTTAAAGTGAGAGGTGTGTGACTCATCCTTCCACTTGAATACTTAGAGGCCATTGTAGGGCCATTCTTTGGCCAAATTTCAATATTACTGTGTCTCAAGGAAAAGGGAGACCTAAGGAGAGGGAGAGAAAAGGGGGAATAGCTGGTCAGTGGGTCAGAACACCCACAACATTTATCGATTAAGTTTGCTGTCTTATATAGGCACGACTTGTGGTACCCCCAAACAATTACAATACTAACCTCAAAGATCCCTGATCACAAATCACCATAATAAATGTAATAATAATGAAAGTGTTTGAAATATTGTGAGAATTACCAAAATGTGACTGAGACATGACATGAGCACATGCTGTTGGAAAAATGGCACCAGTAGACTTGCTCCATGCAAGGTTGCCATAAACCTTCAATTTGTAAAAAATGCAGTATCTACAAAGCAAAGTGCAATAAAATAAGGTATACATATAAGGTAACAGTATTAAATTCCAGAGAAAATAGTACGTCTTTGTATGTTTAGCAAACTATTTTAAAAGAAGTTAGGCTGGGTGCGGTGGCTCACACCTGTAATCACAGCACTGTGGGAGGCCGAGTTGGGCGAATCACGAGGTCAAGAGATCAGGACCATCCTGGCCAACATGGTGAAACCCTGTCTCTACTAAAAATACAAAAATTAACTCAGTGTGGTAGTGCGCACCTGTAGTCCCAGCTACTTGGGAGGCTGAGGCAGGAGAATCACTTGAACCCAGGAGGCAGAGGTTGCAGTCAGCCGAGATGATGTCACTGCACTCCAGCCTGGTAATAGAGTGAGACTCCATCTCAAAAAAAAAAAAAAAAAAAAAAAAAAAAAGAAAGAAAGAAAAGAAAAAGGAAAAGGAAAAAAAAGTTATACTGAATGCAAAGATTTTTTTCAAAATTTTATAGTCAAAATTGTATATATTTGATACAGAACATGATGTTTTGATATATCTATACATTGTAGAATAACTAAGTCACAATAATCAACGTGTCCATTATCCCACATACTTATTTTTTGTAGTGAAAACATTTAAAATCTCTCAGTAATTTCAAGTAGATAATACATTGTTATTAACTATATTCAGCATGTTCTACAATAGATCTTCCGAATTTATTCTTCTTGTCTAACTAAAATTTTGTGTCATTTGAAAAACATCTCAATTTCCCACCAGCCCCTGGGAATCACCATTCTACTCTCTGCTTCTGTGAGTTTGACTTATTAAGATTCTGCTTTAAAGTGAAATCATGTGGTATTTATTTTCCTGTGCCTGTCTTATTTCAGTTAGCACAATGTCATCCAGATTCTTTTCACTTGAGAAGGGTACTTCCCAACTTTGAGAGGGGGTAACCACAAGCTACTTCTCACTTGCCCTGTAATTGGTACCATGCTATCAATAAGAATACTTAGAATTCTTGCAGATTACTCAGTAGGAATACTTAGAAGTAATTAGTAGGAATGAGTAGGAATTACATCAGTAGGAATACTTAGAACTCTTGCAGGTTAGTCACGCAGGTTAGTTTTCTGTTTCTGCCATAACAAATTTACCACAAATGTAGTGGCTGAAAAACAGCATGAATTTATTATTATCACACAGTTGTGTAAGTTAGGAATCTGACATGAGGCTCACTGGATGAAAATCAAGGTATTGGCAGGATTGCCTTCCTTTCTGGAAGCTCTGGAGGAGAAACCCTTTACTTTCCTTTCCAGCTCCCTTACTGCTTGGCTCATGGCCCCTTTCCTCTGACTTCAACGTCAGCAATGTTTTTTGTACCTCTCTCTGACCTTCTTTCAGCTTCATATCTTTCTGAACATAACTGGGAAAGGTTTCATTCTTTTAAAGATTCATGTTTTTGGATTGCACCCACCTGGGTAACCCATGATATTCTTCCTATCTCAAAGGTCTTAATTTTTTTAAAAAAAAATTGACATATTTATAGGGTATAAAGTGATGTTTCAATACCTACCATTCATAGTGATTAGATCAGCATAATTAACATATCCATCATCTCAAACATGTATCATTTATTTGTGTTGGAAACATTCAATATGCTCTTCCAGCTGTTTGAAAATGTGTAATATATTATTGTTAACTCTAGTCATCCTACAGCGCTATGAAACGCTAGAACCCATTCATCCTATCTAGCTGTAATTTTGTGTCCTTTAACAAATCTCTCCTTATCCCCCACTTCCCACTCTTCTCAGCCTCTGGTAACCTCTGTTTTACTGTTTGCTTCTGTGAGATCAACCTTTTCTTAGCATGTGAGTGAGAGCATGCAGTGTTTATCAAAGTTTATCAAAGTTCTTAATCTTTATCACATCTGTAAAATTCCTTTCACCATAGAAAGTAACATTCACCGGTCCCAAGGATTGGACATGAACAATTTTGAGAACTCTTGTTCTGCATACCATACCATGACTACAAAGTTTTATTACTATCTAGTCTTCTTTTGCTTAATTTTGATTCAGTAGACTTTATTCTCACTTTGGTTCCAAATTGTGCACAAACCTTTTCTCAATCCGTTTACCACATTTTTTAGATTTGATAATGTTTACCAAACTCCTCCTCAATCTTTCCCTACTAAGTCTGATCACTTATCACTCGTTAAACTCTGTGGATTTCTTAAGACTCCATTCGAATCTAAATCATGGCTATATGATAAGTATTGCATTACTTTATTTCTTTTAAAACAAATCAAATCTGTTAAATCAAATGGATGTTACACCCCATCTCAGGTGTAAGAACCTTTCTCAGTTGCTACTGCAGTTGTCCTCTTTCTACTCTCAGTGTCATGCCAAGACCTTAATTGTTTCAGGCAGAGAAAAACTATTGAGAAAGGCGTTTTGGTCTTTTGTTTCTGTGGAGATGGAAGCCCAATTGTCCAAACCCAAAGTCTGCCAAAATTGTTGTCCTTCTATTATTTCTTTGCATGCATGTGGGAGATCTTTGCAGGGCTCAAGAACCTTGGTGTCTACAGATACAGATAGTCTCCTGAGGTGCTCTACATACTCATTTTCCTTTAAATGTCTTTTCTCTTCTCTAGGGTATTGTGAGTGTAGACCCAAGGCTGAGCACCAAATCTCTATCCCCTCCTAATGCCTTAAAGCTAATATCCACTACTCTAGCTTTGGTGAATTTGCCTCTTTTCCGTCATTGCCTTCATATGCAAGCACCTTTCTCTTTTACCCCCTCACATAATTTCCTTAAAAAGATTAGATTTCTGGAGGTAAAACTTGGAGATAAATTAGTCTGCTGAGACCTCCTGCTTTTCAGAAAGCCTTCACAAACATCTGTTGAAATAAAGGGGACATCCTGAAATATCTTGAAACAATGGGAAGAAAAAATACTGCTCAAATGAAACACAAATTAATAATTTCATAAACGATCTCTTCATGCTACAGTTTACTTGCTAGTACAGATTTATGTCGCTCCAGGATTGATCTTATTAGTTCTCTAGCTAGATGTGCACAGCAGCTTCCCTCCAAGTTGCAATAAATGCCTGAAGGTTAGACTTCACAATTTTAGGATTAAAAAAATAGAGTCCTAGTAGATAGGTTGAGACTATACTTAAAAGGTCTACATTGTACAAGACTGTGTAAATTAGGATATATTTTTATTTTATAGAATAATTCATATTAATATTTATCTTTAATATAAATATAAGTAATATCTTTATTATTAATACAATAAACTATTAAGTAATGATATGAAAAGACCTATTATTTATACTAATTATTTCATTTAATTCTCACAATATACCACTGAAGTAAGAATTGCTAGAACCATTTTCCAGATGAAGAAACTGAGGCTCATGAAATACCTTACTCAAGGTCACAGTGCTAGTATATGGCTGTGCCTGGACTTAAGAGCTCTATGAGGATCTGGGCTTTTACCGCCATGCTGTGCTGCTCATAGTGCAGTGTACTAACCAGTGGACTTCTATCTGGAGGTCCAATCTGAGTAGAACTGTCACATAAATAGGAGTTTAGGTTTAAAGCTGACATTGAAAATTGAACTTTCGTCTTTGGAGTTTGTTTGACAGAATTCAACACCAGCAGGCAGAGAGGTACAAACATGCCAGTCTTGCATTTGTCTGTAATCTGTAGTCAGTTTGAAAATCTCTCAAACTCATTGCCATTTTATTTTATTCAAATAATGTGGAAGATTATAAAGCAGGACAAAAAAGAAAATCCTTTTCATGCTTCCCTTTGCATTACGGTACTGTTGAATTAACATTCTATACAGCCTAAGGCATGGGGAAAAATAATTTTCTAATCCAAGGCAAAGTTTTCTCTAAACTTAAGTAAAATGATAAAAGTTGCTACATTTAAAAATAACTTTCTTTTTACAAGGACCTTGAAGAATATATTCTTACAGAGTATATCTTTTAATAACCTTTCTGAATTATTCCCCTACTTCTCATGTTTTAGACTTTTATGCAGCATTTTTTTCTTACTCATTTTGCTTCAGCTATATAATGCAAATATATTTCAGAGATAGGTATTGTATTTTTATGTGTGCGATTTGTTATGATATTACAAATCTGTATATATTTTGGAAGGTGCTGTGCCCACAGGGTACAAGACCCTATTCTTGATTATTTACATCTCTTTCACTTTCGAGAGAAATGGAAAAGCAGAAGGGGATGGGCTAATCCCTACTGTGAATAGTTTTTAGGAAGCAAAGATTAATCTCCAGTCCTTTATCTTATTTGTTTCAACACTCAGTTAATTTAGAGGGAGAAGTCCCTTCTTGTCCTCATCTCTCCTTTCCAGAAAGTTCCATGTTCTGCCAACAGTAGATAAAACCTTTATTCCCTTCTGTGTTTATTTCTTCTATTCCCAGAAGCAAAGATTCTTACAGCAGGAAGGAAACATTAATGGTATCTAGCATTTTTCCTACATTGCAATAACACTGCTGTAATTTTTTTCTACAGTTGCAAAGTCTTCTATTCTTATGAATTTTCAGGAAGAAAATCATTATTTGTTCCGGTAATATTTTTCTTAAACTTAATCTAATCTTTGTTACTATACACCTATTTCCTCTCATTCAGTTATTTGTAGGAATGGGAGATAATTTCCTAGTTATTGTGCTCTGTGTAAGGATCCTTTATATGCTTGCTAAAGAATCATTCATTTGGAAAATATTTCTTGATCATTTGCTATCTGTTATGCACAGTACAAGATGCTAGACACCTACCATCTACCCTCACTATCAATGGGGCAGGGCAAACATACCTAAAAGACAGCTGTCTCTAGGAAGCTGACAGTCTAGTGAAGGTGACCAACATATAAACATACAGTCAAATATAATCAGAGATTTCCAGGTGATAATGGCAAAATAAATCTACACTCAGAATCTCCCATCTTCATTAATTACTGAAATTTTTTAAATTGGGAAAAAGCAAAATTTATCAGTAGCAACCAAAAAAGAAAAGATAATTCCTTCTTAAGCCTTTACCTTCAAAAGTGGCAGAGGATATCACTGCGTGGATTCTTTAAAAAATAGAGACTGAGGCAAAGTTTATCTGGTAAATGATGTTTTGATGGGGAAGGAATCAATGCTAAGCAGAAGGGTAAGGAAGAGAGGGAAATGAGGCTGGGAAAAAAGGAACCAAATGCAAGGTGGCATGTTAACCTGTTGCTCAGTCATCTCGATTTTTATCAAAGTGGTGAGTGTGAAATGTCAACTCTGTATGTATTTAATTTGCATATCTCTGATTATAAAGGAGACTAAGCATTTTTTCTCTTTGTTAGCTTTTTAGGTTTTATTGACTGGTTCAAGGGTTTTCCCCATTTTTCTACTGGGACGTGAGCTTTATTAATCTGACTTTTTGATTATATGTATTAAAATATCTCCAATAATTTCTGGCTTATGTTTTCACACTCTTTTTAGAATCTCTTGTTGAACACAGGTTCTTAACTAAAATATTGTCAAATTTACCAATCCTTTTCTTTAACAATTTGTAACAATATTTTTGAAGCTGTGGCCATAAAGACATATTATTTAAAAATATTTTATAATTTTGCCCTTTCATGTTTGGGCTTTAATCTACTTCAGGTGGATTTTGAGAAGTATGTGATAACAATATAAATTCATTTTTTTCTATGTGGAGAAAGAATTGTCCCAGAACCAATGAAAAGCCTATCCTTTCCCCCAGTGATCTGCACTACTTATTTTTTCTTGTGATAGATATCCATGTATAATATGTGTTGCTTCTACACTACTTTTTCTGTTCATTGGATCATTTTCCTTTCCCTTAACCAATTTGACACTGCCTTAATTTCTATTGATTTATAATAAGTCATGAAATAGGGTAGAAAATAGATCTTCCCACCTTGGCCTTCTTTAAGAGTATTTTGGCTGTTGTTGCCATTAAAACCATATAACAATTTGGAAAGAATAAATATCTCCTTCATACAGTTTCCAAAGATACGGTATTGTTCATCCTGTATTTGTCTTTAAAATTACTTTTCATAAAATTTATAATTTCTTTATGAAATTTTCGACTCATTTGGTTAATCATATTTCTAGGTTCTTTATATTTGGATGCTATTTTAAAGGCCCTCTTTTAAGGCTTTCACTTACTATTTGTTGCTGATTTATGGAATGTAATTGTTTGTGTTTTTATATTGATTTTTTACTAGGAAAACTTGCTATACTGTCATATTAATTCTCATAATTTATCTGTTGACATTTTAGGATTTTCTGTGTAGACAGTCTTATCTGTGAATGATCCATAGCATTGGTTCCCATTCTAATTTTTTCACTTTTTTTTTTTCCTTGACTTATTCTTAGAAGGGAACTCCATTTCAGGATTGAATAAAAGTGGTGACAGCAGACACTCTTTTGTTCCCAATCTCAGTTAACTGTTTTTTTGTTTTGTTTTGTTTTGTTTACATTTTAGAGACAGAGTGTCACTCTACTGCCTAGGCTGGAGTGCAGTGGAAGCGATCACAGCCAACTGCAGCCTTGAGTTCCTGGGCTCAAGAAATTCTCCCATCTTGGCATCTCAGGGTTGGGACTACAGGTGTGCGCCACTGCACCCGGCTGAAGTGTTTTTAATATTTCACAGTTATGTATGAAATGTACTATAGATATTTTTGTAGCTAATCTTAATAAGGTTAAGAAAATTTATTTTATTTTATTACTATTTAAGAAATTCTTTATCAATAAAGAATTTGAATTTATCAAACACTTTTTTATATCTCTTGAGATAATTATATTCTTCTTTTAAAATATATTAATATATGAATCATGTTGCTTGATTTTTAATGATAAATTAGTTTTATATTTCTGAGATAAATGCACCTTGGTCTTGATACTAATATTCAACCATGTCTCAAATTCAGGATACAGCTTAAAATTTTTGTCATGTCAAGGTAACACTGTTTTCATTAATTAAAAAGACATTCAGTGTTCCCAAAGACTAGTGAAGGCAACCAACATGCAAATAGACAAATAAAATACAATGATATTTAGATTATGTTAAGTATGCATATTTATTTTGTTTCATCCTTAGATATCACAGGTAGACTTTTGGCTCAGAAACATTATGCCCTGATTCCTGGGATATCTGGGATATCATTATGACACACATTCTCTGGCTGGTCACAAGCAGCACTTACTTTCTAGTGCGTAGCTTGTAAGTCTTGAAATGATCTTGATGTTTTAATACCCAAAAATTATTATTAAAATACCATTTAAGAAATAAGGAAAAAACTGTTTACAGCAGATGTTACCTTTTGTTATATCATTTCTTAATTTGTTAAGGACTAGTCAACAATCTTCCTTTTCTAAGGTTTTATCTTGCTGATTTTACAAGTATATCTAACAACCCATTTAAACAGCACAAAAGCAGAGTAAAATGGCCTTAGTAGAAGCCCAAAAACTTGTCTAAGGCAAAAATCAAATCTAAACTTCAGATAAATGGTGGAGGAAACAGAATTTTGGAACAATTTTATAATGTAGGATGTAATCATTAACAAATGCTGCAATTTTAAAGGTTATGTGCACTAATGTTGCCTTTATCTTGCTTCGACTAAATTATACTATTAGCTCTGAATAGAGACATTTTTAAACCGGATTAAATATTGATGTGTAAAGTCCCTACCATTAGAATCGTAAGTCAGGATTTATGCATGTTGTTACACTGAGTGCAGTATACTCCAAGCTTGGCAGACAAAATCTTTTCTCTCCTGGAGTTAACAATCCCAGATCTTGAAGCACCTTCTCCATGACCACCTGATTCATGCTGTTCCTCTAATGAGGGTTTACTGTGTTGCATTATTTCTGTCTTTTCCTGTGTGTGTCTATTAGGAGATTCTCCTAGCCTGCATTAGTAAAAATGGGTTTATGGGCTCAGGGATAGAACACTGTGTTTCCATTTACTGCATCCTTGTCTGTTTAAAGCAGGTTTTCATTTCAATTCAGGTTTATTACAGTACTTTGACAAGATGTCATAAACATGGGTAAAATATATATGATTGATAGAATCAGCCTGTCTGATTTACAGACTAAGTTCTCAGAAATACTAGTTTTAAGGTATGAGAATCAAGATAGAACTGCTTATTTAGGTCATATCCAAGTATATACCATTTTAATGTTTTGGAATAGAGCCATTTTTCTAGACCATTACATTCAGGAAATGTAATGAAATTTTGTTTGGTAAAATAATAGATAATTACAGAGCTACAGATGAACATGAGACATTTAACGGGGCTCTCTTAACTACTACTGAAAAATTCTTAGGTTTTGATTTGACCGAAAACAAAATAAACAGACTACCTAGTAAACTTGACAGACAAAGTTCTGAACATACATTTTTAAAATATGGCAATTAAATATATCTGCCAAAATATTACTCATGGACTGGTAAAAAAGAAGTTACCTTTAAATATAAAAGTAACAATATATTTAAAAAATAGAATCATATGTCAAGGCTATAAAACAGAGTGGTTTATAGCTGTTTTAGGTTCATTTATCCTATTTTAATAAGGATTCTAGATGTCTAATCAGTTCTTCAGACTTTAGAATGTACTACACACACCTAGGTCCTCGGTTGCCCAAGAAACTGCTACTTGTGTTTAACTCATAAAGAAGTTTAAACAAGGGGGAGAAGAGGAAAGGGGAGGGCTAGAGGAGGAAGAAGTTTAGACATGTATTCCTTTTCAGTGTTGAGAGATACATATCTGAACACTTTTCATATCTCTGAGATAAAGTGAACATGGCTTCCAAATTCTGAACTTCACTAAAATCAAACAATGAACATTTTTCCTGAAGGACATAACCATTTGGAAGCACTAGCAAGATTCACCTTGATAAGGCAATAGGAGTGTCTACTGAATTTATTAGCAGAGCTTCTATCATTCAATGTCATCAAACAATCAGTTCAACTTTTCTTTTTGTCTCATTATTTTATCCTTGAGAGACAGAATAATTGCTTCTGAAGTTTTGGTAAATAATGGCTAAAAATGAGATTCAGGCTTTTTAGCTAAGATGAAGTGGATTTGCAGCTGTAACTGCTCAGCACAATTTACTTGTTAAGTGCTGTTGTGATATATATACATTCTCTTAAACATTGCAACAACCTTGTGAAGTTAAGTATTATTAGCTTCTTTTTATGGTTGTTAAGTAACTTGCTTAAAGTTACAAATACTTTTCGTGAAAGAGATAATGGAGTTTAAACTCAATCTGTAGAATGCAATGCCTATTTCAATTTTTTCTTGATTTATTGGTTTGATTAAAAAATGGTGAAATATACAAGTTAAATTCAAACAAAAAATAACCAAAATAAAAACTTAAAATAATGCTGCTAAAATATGTAAACATTCTTTTTCACATACATGTAAAGATTCACTAGGTAAATATAATCAATTATCAAAAGAAAATTACTAGCATTTCCACCATGGCTGCCGTATTAGAATCACACAGAATTTTTTTAAATGCTCATTTCCAAGTCCCAGCCCTAGATATTTTGATTTAATTGATTAGGAATGGAACCTTGGGGGTTTTTTTTGTTTGTTTGTTTTAAAGCTTCTAGAGGTTTCTAACATAAAACCATGGTTGAAAACCCCTGAACAATAGGATAACTGAAAAGAAGAGTTTAGCACAAGAAAATTTGGTTTGGATACTTATTATTGGCTTTTAACAGCTTTTTTTCCCTCCATCAAATGTGTATAATAAATATAATTTCTTTTTTATTTATTTCTTCCATTTCATGTTCACAAAGATTTATACTTTTGATAAAATATTTGAATTACATGAATATTAGGGAATCATTAATATATTTTAAAACCATGTATTTCTTTAGAGAAAAAAAGGATCATTTTAGAATAATATTGAAGACAACTTTTCTGATGTTTCCTCCAGGGTTTCTCAGAATGCTACAAAAAAAAGCAAGCATTTTTTTGAGTCATTCAACATTTGTTGGGAGTGGGAAGTACCTTGGCCATTGGCTGGGTGATAACTTTTCATGTTGGAGAGACATGCATTTGCCAATTATTGGAATGCTAGAATGTAATCTCTTTGGAATTCCATATGTAAGTTTTTTTGTTTGTTTTTTTAGACGGAGTCTCTCTTTGTCGCCCAGGCTAGAGTGCAGTGGCATGATCTCGGCTCACTGCAACCTCTGCCTCACGGGTTCAAGCGATTCTCCTGCCTCAGCCTCCCGAGTAGCTGGGATTACAGGCACGTACCACCACACCCGGCTAATTTTTTGTATTTTTAGTACAGATGGGGTTTCACCGTGTAAGTCAGTATTATCTTGATCTCCTGACCTCATGATCTTCCCTCCTCGGCCTCCCAAAGTGCTGGGATTACAGGCGTAAGCCACCGCTCCCGGCCCGTATGTGAGTTTTAAAATTAAATGAGTAGATTACATATTTTCAGAACATTGCATAAAATACACTTCATTTTGTCACTGTAGAAATTCTCTTAACCTGTGTAGATCTCAGGAGTACCACGTCTTTCTAAATTATTTTTTGTTCTTTTTGTCTTAAGTCACTAAAGTACTTGGTCATGGTAAAGCTGGTGAAGTTTATTTCCTCTGCCACTCATTTCTCACCCTACCATATTCATGACTCTTCTACAACCTATTATTTTAAAACTCATAGATAATGGGGAAAAAAGAAGGGACAGATAATTTGGATAGAAAATTCATGCCAGGAGTCTCCATCTCCTATGAATGGAGGAAGTACAAAGAAGCTAACAAAATGCTTTAAATACACAGTAAAATACTCCCTTATCTGAGCCCTAGTGATAAATAAACAATTGAACTATTAAATAATTTGCTGCTATGTTACTAAATCAGAACATTTTATCATAGCAGTTTTTCCATATCTCAATGACATTTTAAAATAAAAGTATAGAGTATTTGCCTTATTTTGGAAAGCTACAAATATAATGATCTACTCTGAAATTTAGCAAGAATTGCATTGTTGTTCAAGTGATGAGTTAGCTACATTCAAAGAAGAATTGCTAAGTATTGAAAAAGAAATATAGCTTTAAGTTGTATCTAGATCAGAAAATGACAGAAGCCAAACTTTTAATAAGCAGCTTCAGAGAGAAAGGTAACATGAACTGTTTTTTCCTCCAGGGAAGGCCTTATAATTTAGTGGAGCATACAGTACGACCTCTGTGGTTTGAAGAACATTTTTATTGCAATCAACATATTTTATGACTCCATGCTGTACTTCTTGATGACTTTTTAACCTACGAGCTTTGACATTAACCACAGCTTTGGGGTTAAAGGTTGTTTTCTGAGAGAACCAGAAGAGTTCTGAAATAAAACAATTTGAGAACTGTGAGAGGCCATCACTACATGTCAGGAAGCAAAGTATCTGTAATTTATAATTTACAAAGAGAGTATAGTCCGGTGCAATAATCCTGTGCCCTTTTGTCCCAGCTTGAGTAGTCAACTACTAAGGCTCTTGTATTAGCTAAACACATTGTGAAAATTCTGTGTCTTTTAATTTATATTGAGACAGGAAATTTACAGCACTGCACTTGAAAATAAGCATTTTAATGCCAATTGGATTACTCAAAAGACTTCCTGCTTATACCACGATGTAGTTCACAGTTTTCTTTCAATCAAGGCAAGATAAGCGGGACTTGTCACTATTTTATTCCATATGCTCTTCTCAAAGAACACATTTACACTCTCAGATTCTACCTGAATATGATATCCTTGTGGTCTTAAACACATTTGTCATTCAAAATAGTGTAACCTGAAAGATTTCACAGTGGTTTACATGACAAAATTAATAACTGATATATTTTGAAGTCGATAAATTTTTCCCCAGGTTAGAGCTGATATATGTGGGTTTAATGAAGAGACAACTTATGAACTTTGCCTGCAGTGGATGCAATTTGGAGCCTTCTATCCCTTTTCCAGAAACAATAAGGCCATTGGAAATAAGGCAAATGACAGTCAATTTAAAATAACTGCCATGCTTAGTATTAATCTGTAATTAGAAACTTCGGTTAGAAAAAAAATGTATACAATCATTAAAATATGAATAAAAATCAAACTGTTCTTTGACAGCTTTAAAAAATGTAATTTAAAAAAAAATATTTTGCACGTCATTCATTTTATCAAGAACTGTGAGAGGGAATGCCAAGAAGTACATTTTGGAGAAATAGCTTTTCTAATATTGTTTTTGAAAATGCATTGTTTATAATTTCTAAGAGAGGGAGCATACCATATCATTTTAAATAAGCTGTGAAAAATCTTTCACTTTATGACACAGGTAGCAGCATACAAATGTATCATATTTGAAATTATCCTTAGCAGCTCAGTAATTGACCAAATTACAAGACTTTGTTTTGAGGGCAGGCAGATTGTAGTGTGATCTTGTGCAAGATTCTCTCTTAGGTCTGAAGGCAGAATTATTTCTCAGTCAAATGACTGTGAAGTTACCCACTCCCTTAAAAATAAGTTATAGTAATTCTATTGAGAAATTATTTGAGGCTTTGCTGGGAGCTGGTCGTAGAGACTATATAGTACACACTACAGTATATGAACTTCATAGAGTACATTTAATTGAAAAACAACTCTAATAATCTACCTTGGTGAAAGGCTTTCAAGTACAGATAAATAATATTAAAAAATTGTCTACTTCTCCTTAACACCCTCAAAAAGAAAAAAAACGCTTTACAAATTCACGCTTTAGTTAATAAGTGTGTTAAAATGTTTCTTTTTAATAGGAACAAGATCCTGGGGTGTTTGGAGAAGAGTTTGCTGCAATTTCTCATTCTCCATTAGGGATTAGATATTTATTGCTGCCTTACTTTTTTTTTTTTTTTTTTGAGACGAAGTCTCACTCTGTTGCCCAGGCTGAAGTGCAGTGGTGCAATCTTGGCTCACTGCAACCTCCATCTCCTGGGTTCAAGCCATTCTCCTGCCATAGCTTCCTGAGTAGCTGGGATTACAGGTGTGCACCACCATGCCAGGTTAATTTTTGTATTTTTAGTAGAGACAGGGTTTCACCATGTTGATCAGGCTGATCTTGAACTCCTGACTTTGCGATCTGCCCGCCTCAGCCTCCCAAAGTGCTAGGATCGCAGGCATGAGCCAACTGCGCCCGGCCTATTGCTGCCTTACTAATACACCCTCTTCCACCATTCTCATGTCAGGGGACATACAGTGGTCAGAGGATTGATGCATGAGTAAGTAATATTTAATAGTTACTCAGGTCTTAGATGTTCTGCCATTTAGATCCTGTAAGTCTGAGTTTTTCTACTAAGGCAATTGTTTCGGACGTTAAAAATAATAAAATCAGTTTTTCTCTTTTCTGACTATGATTAGAAATGATTTACAAATTTGGAGAATTTAGTTAAGAAAACAATCAATTATCAAAAAGGGAAGGCTGTATCTTGTTGTAATATATAAAAAGGATGAAATTATTCTTTTTCATAGAAAACTGGGAAGATTATGATAAATTTGAAAAAAATTGATTACAATATAGAACATTGTATATTTATATCCTGAGTGTGTGGCATAAGCTATAGAATGCGGTAAAAATTCAAAGAAAGGTCAGGTTAACACGAATGACATAGGAACAGGTCTGTGTAGAAGAGGGGATTGATGCAACTTGAAGGATGTTCAGGATGCAAAAAGGTGCAACAACAACAACAAAAAAAACAGAAAATTTGATTACTTGACACTATTTTGACTTTAGCTTTAACACCTAATTATCTTTGGGTGAGATAAGACAATTGATGTCAGTTACTTCACTTGATGACTAGATTTTTATTTCTAAAGCGCTGCTTGTACTCCCAAACTTTCCCTGTTTTTACCATTTTGGTCAATTTGGTATTGATCACTATCAACAAAAGTTGGTTGAGTAAAACTATTTATACAAAGACATAAGTTTGATTAAAGTAATGGGTTTTCATTCTAAATGTCTAGGTTTCCATCAGATCCTAAAACCCATGAAATCAACAGAGCATTTCTTTGGGAACCAGCTTTGATGACTGTCCATGTCTTACAGAGGTAAGTACTAGAATTTTATATCAGCACAATATAGTTATTTAAAGCAATTTACACAGTGACCATTTTTTACTTAAAACCAGTCTAGGCTTATCACATTTCTCTGTCTTTCTTACATTCTTTTTGTTCTTATATTTGAAAACAATGCATTTTACCTCATAAATGCCTTTTACCTTATGTTTGAAAACAATGTAAAATATACTCATGTATGTCAAAGATCAGATGGTTGTAGATGTGTGGTGGTATTTCTGAAGCCTCTGTTCTGTTCCATTGGTCTATGTATCTGTTTTGGTACCAGTACCATACTGTTTGGTTACTGTAGCCTTGTAGTATAGTTTGAAGTCAGGAAGCATGATTGCTTCAGCTTTGTTCTTTTTGCTTAGGATTGTCTTGGCTATGTGGGCTCATTTTTGGGTCCATATGAAGTTTAAAGTAGTTTTTTCCAGTTCTGTGAAGAAAGTCAATGGTAGTTTGATAGGGGTAACATTGAATCTATAAATTACTTTGGGAAGTATGGCCATTTTTATGATATTGATTCTTCCTATCCATGAACATGGAATGTTTTTCCATTTGTTTGTGTCTTCTTTTATTTCCTTGAGCAGTGGTTTGTAGTTCTCCTTGAAGAGGTCCTTTGCATCCCTTGTAAGTTGCATTCCTAGGTATTTTATTCTCTTAGTAGCAGTTGTAAATGGGAGTTCATTCATGATTTAGCTCTCTGTTATTGGTGTATAGAAATGCTTGTGATTTTTGTACATTGATTTTGTATCCTGAGACTTTGCTGAAGTTGCTTATCAGCTTAAGGAGATTTTGGGCCGAGACGATGGGGTTTTCAAAATATACAATCATGTCATCTGCAAATAGAGACAATTTGACTTTCTCTTTTCCTATTTGAATACACTTTATTTCTTTCTCTTGCCTGATTGCCCTGGCCAGAACTTCCAATACTATGTTGAATAGGCGTGGTGAGAGAGGGCATCCTGGTCTTGTGCAGGTTTTCAAAGGGAATGCTTCCAGTTTTTGACTATTCAGTATGATATTGGCTGTGGGTTTGTCATAAATAGTTCTTATTATTTTGAGATACATTAAATTGATACCTAGCTTATTGAGAGTTTTTAACATGAAAGGGAGTTGAATTTTGTCACAGGCCCTTCCTGCATCTATTGAGATAGTCATGTGGTTTTTGTCATTGGTTCACATAAATGTGATAGATTACGTTAATTGATTTGCTTATGTTGAACCAGCCTTGCATCCCAGGTGTGAAGCCAACCGGATCGTGTTGGATAGGATTTTGACGTTCATCAGGGATATTGGCTTGAAATTTTCTTTTTTTGTTGTGTCTCTGCCAGGTTTTGGTATGAGGATGATGCCGGCCTCATAAAATGAGTCAGAGAGAATTTCCTCTTTTTCTATTGTTTGGAATAGTTTCAGAAGAAATGGTACCAGCTCCTCTCTGTACCTCTGGTAGAATTCAGCTGTGACTCTGTCTGGTCCTAGACTTTTTTTAGTTGGTAGGCTATTAATTACTGCCTCAATTTCAGAACTTGTTATTGGTCTATTCAGGGATTTGACTCCTTCCTGGTTTAGACTTGGGAGGGCATATGTGTCCAGAAATTTATTCATTTCTTCTAGATTTTCTAGTTTATTTGCATAGAGGTGTTTATAGTATTCTCTGCTGGTAGTTTGTATTTCTGTGGGATGAGGGGTGATATCCCCTGTATCATTTTTTATTGCATCTATTTGATTCTTCTCTCTTTTCTTCCTTATTAATCTGGCTAATGTTCTATCTATTTTGTTGATCTTTTCAAAAAAACAGCTCCTGGATTCATTGATTTTTTTTGAAGGGTTTCGTGTCTCTATCTCCTTCACTTCTGCTCTGATCTGTTATTTCACATCTTCTGCCTGCTTTTGAATTTGTTTACTCTTGTTTCTCTAGTTCTTTTAATTTTGATGTTAGGGTGTTGATTTTAGATCTTTCCTACTTTCTCTTGTGGGCATTTAGTACTACAAATTTCCCTCTACACAGTGCTTTAAATATGTCCCCAGAGATTCTTGTACATTGTGTCTTTGTTCTCATTGGTTTCAAAGAGCATCTTTATTTCTGCCTTCATTTAGGATTCCCTATTTAATAAATGGTGTTTGGAAAACTGGCTAGCCATATGCAGAAAACTGAAACTGGACCCTTGCTTACTCCTCATATAAAAATTAACCTAAGGTGGATTAAAGTCTTAAATGTAAGACCTAAAACCATAAAAACCCTAGAAGAAAACCTAGGCAATACTATTCAGGACATAGGCATGGCAAAGACTTCATGTCCAAAACACCAAAAGCAATGGCAACAAAAGCGAAAATTGACAATTGGGATCTAATTAAACTAAAGAGCTTCTGCACAGCAAAAGAGACTCATCAGAGTGAACAGGTGACCTACAGAATGGGAGAAAATTTTTGTAATCTATCTCTTTAGCATTTCTTCTAAGGCACATGTAATGATAGTGAATTTCTTCATCTTTTGTGTATATGGAAATGTCTATGTCTCCTTTATTTTTTGAAGAATGGTTTTGCTGAGTATAGTATTCTTAGTTGGCAGCTTTTAATTTTTTTCTTTCAGCAGTTGAAATAATTCATTCCACTCCTTTTTGTCCTACATTTCTGCTGAAAAATCTGCTGATAGTTTTACAGGTATTCACTTATATGTGGCAAGTTGCTTTTCTCTTGCTATTTTCAACATTCTGCCCATACTTTTGATAATTTCATTATAAAGTGTGTTGATGTGGGTTACTTTAGGTCCATCTTCTTTGGGATTTCTTAGGCTTTCTGGATCTGTATTTCCACTTCCTTTCCTAGATAAGAAGTTTCAGCAATTATTTTTTAGGTCATGCTTTCTGATCCTTTCTCTCTCACACTTCTGAGACTCGCATTATACATATATTGGTTGCTCAATGGTATTCCGTAAGTCTCTTAAGCTTTCTTCACTCTTTTTCATTCTTCGTTCTCTTTGCTTCCCTGACTGAATATGTTCCAATGATCTGTCTTCATATTTACTAATTATTTCTTCTGTTTGATATAGTCTCCTGTTGAACCCCTTTAGTGAATATTTGAGTTACTTCTAATATTCTCCAGCTTTATTATTTCTATTTGGTACTTTTTATATTTTTTATTTCTTTGTTGAAATTCTCACTTTCTTCATGCACTGTTCTCCTGATCTTAGTGAACCTCTTTATAAGAATTATTTTAAATCTCTGTCAGGTAGATTACACAACTGTTTTATTATGGTTGATTTCTAGAAATTTGTGTTGTTCTTTAAAACATGTTTCTCGGTTTCTTTTTTCTCTTTTGACTTTCTGTGTTGGTGTCTGCACATCAGACAAAACGGTCATCTTTCTTATTCATCGTGTGACTGGCTTTCTGTAGGAGAAGACCCTCACCCATCAGCATGGACAGATTCTAGTGGCCTCTCCATTCCGCCACAACCCAAACATCTCCCACTAAACCCCACCTCCAATACTGGGGAGCACATTTCAGCATGAGATTTAGAGGGGACAAACATTCAAACTATATCAATAAGCATTTCATATTTTATATTTTTCCATAACTGTATGACAATTGTCATTGAGTTAAAATGCCATAAAGTAATTACATGGTATGTAATAATCTATATCTACATTATAGTGAGACATTAATATTTTGAAACATAGCAAATTTAGTGTTTTAGAAAAATGATGAATATTATACATTAAAATTCCACAATCTAGACATGAAATATGTTTTCTGATACAACATAAATGTTTCATGTAGATTCTCCAGCCCTACTGCATAATCTTATATGAATTCACTAGGACTTGGTTTAAATGCCAATTAATATAAGATTAAATATGTATACAGCTTAATTCATTTTAACTGGAATATTTTAATTCAACAGAATAATTTTAAAAGTCAAATATTTTCTTTTTTCCAAAGGGGAAAGATCTGTGTATGTGTATTTTCCTGAAGCAACTTGCTTCGACGTTCATACAGTATATGCTTTATAGATATTTTATAGAAAAAAATAAATTCATTAACTTGGAGATTTTTTATTGTTTTTATATGACTTCTAGAACCTTGGGCTGTGTACATTTGATGACTTAGTTATTTGTGAAGCCTTATGTTTAGAATTGCTTACTCTTCTCAAAATAGTGGAATTGATCATATATAGATCAGCAAAATGTGATAATTATTTTTTGGAAACAGACTGGACTTGCTTATTTCATGCAAACATTTAAATTCTTAAGAGCAAATGGGGCCAGACACAGTGGCTCATGCCTGTAATCCCAATGACTCTGAGGTCAAGGCAGGAGGATTGCTTGATGCCAGGAGTTCACGACCAGCCTAAGCAACATAGTGAGATACTGAGTCTACAAAATTAAAAAAACAAAACATAACAAAACAAAACAAAAACTCAAAAACCCAAACATTAGCCAGGTATGGTGGCATTCACCTTTAGTCCTAGCTACTCAGGAGGCTGAGGTGTTTGAGGCTGCTAGTGAGCTATTATCATGCCACTGAACTCCAACCTGGACTGGAGTCCAGAGTGAGAGCCCAATTCTAAAATAAATAAATAAATTCTTAAGAACAAATTAATCCCTGCAGTGAGGTTTCTTTATAGTAAAGTGTCATAGAGATTACATACAATCCATAAGACAGGTACTTTATCTTGCAGAAAAACAGAAATCCATTCTGACTAGCTTGAGTATGAGGTTTATAGTAGGGATATAGGTGAACTGACCTAAGAAATCTCATGGAAATTCAAGAACAGCAACTATAACAGTACTGGATTTTATGGAGAATTCCAGGGTCAGTTGCTAGAGTTGGTGAAATTTCAGCCTGGTGTTGTGCCATTCCCAGGGCTCAGCATTCCATTGGACTGTTTTGTTTTACTAATAACTGCTTTGCAAAGGGGACTCAGCTTGTCATGAACTCTTTGGATGAGGCAGGTGAATATGGTCTGGAGGCAGGGACCCTAAAGCTGTTCATGCTGACTTCCTAGAACTAAATTGAAAAGAAAGCCCTAACTTGCCATGCCTAAGTAACAAAAGAACCAGAGGCTACTACTCCCTTTGACCTTTTCTGCCAGCAGATGAAAAATAGGCTGTCCGCAACAAATCAGACTGATTGTAGGTCCAGTCTTCATTTGCAACTTGGTAGCTTCACTCCAGTCTCTGAAGGGTTGCTGTCCACAACCAATCAGATTGATTGTGGGCCACATCTTCCTTTGCATAGAATTATAACTTTGTAACTTCCCTCTAGCCTCTGATTGGTTGCTTTATGCGACTAATCAGATATTTGCACAGGAGTGTGACCTTTGTAACTTCACTTCAGCCTCTGGTTGTCTGCTTTCTGTAACCAATCAGACTGATTGTGGGCTACTACTTCATTTACATGAGGTGAGCATGAAGTGGCCAATAGGAAACTTCTAGGGTAACAGAAGTAGGAAGGCGGCCAATAGGAAACTTACAGGGTAACAACTTGTAGGGGGCATTTGAGCACAAGAAGATTCTGTATCTGGGCCGTTGAGGGCTAACAGAAGTAAGAAGTGGCCAATAGGAAACTTCTAGGGTAACAGAACTTCTAGGGGGCATTTGAACCTAAGAAGATTCTGACCCGAGCCGCTGCTCGGGTCCGCTCCCACACTGTGGAGTGTATTTTTGTTTTCAATAAATCCCTGCTTTCATTCCTTTGTTGCTTCATTCTGTTTTTGCTTTGCCGGGTATTTTGTCCAATTTTTTGTTCAAAACACCAAGAACCCGGACAACTCGCAGTCGGGACCCTCTATCAGTTACACTAACAAGAAACTTTTATATTTATACAGTCTTTGCGCTTCTGTGATAAGTGGCAGGCTCTCTCCATATTGTGTAGTTCAAATTACTCCCAAGATATAATATTATCAATCCAACTCATCTTTTCATCCAAGATATACCTAGTCTCTTAGGCAGTGGGAGTTACAGTTGTGATGATCAAGGAGGGTGTGGACTGTGAGAGAGAAGCAATGTGTCATCTCTACCATGGAACTTTCATTTGAACTAATGAGTTCATTTCCGCCATTCTTTTAGTGTGGTTTGATGAACATTGACTAATCTTTCCCAGAAATTTTTCAACAAATTTTTATGGGAATGACTTTTGACTATAAATGTAATCTCAAATTGGAAGCAAAGGTATGTGACTTTTTTTTTTTTTTTTTTTTTTTTTTTTTTCTGTTACCCATGCTGGAGTGCAGTGGCCTGATTTTGGCTCATTGCAACCTCCGCCTCCTGGGTTCAGGTGATTCTCATGCCTCAGCCTCCGGAGTCACTGGGACTACAGGCATGAGCCACCACACCTGGCTAATTTTTGTATTTATAGTAGAGATGGGGTTTTACCATGTTGGCCAGGCTGGTCTTGACCTCCTGACCTCAGGTGATCCACCTACCTTGGTCTCCCAAAGTGCTGGGATTACAGGTGTGAGCCACCACACCTAGCCATGACCTATTTTTAAACTACCAATTTGTCATGACTAATTATAATATTATTATATTAAATTTTAACACTTTTTAGTGTATAAGTGTGGTTATAAAGTTAAATTTTTGAAATAAGTATGTACTATTATAATAAATGCTACTGTTATGTGGTTTACATATTGGAGTTTGTACTTTTTTTAAAGCAATGAATTAGACATTTCAAATCACCCTTCCTGTTAGTGAGTTCTATGGATGCTTTGTGGAATTTAAGTGGAAGTTTGGATTTCAACTTCCCATGTTTCTTGAAATGTATGACTTCTTACCAGTTATAGAATTGAAACAGTTAACTCTGGCTTGTTCTATGCTAGTAGGAGTCAAATACTACCTTCTTGGCAGAAGAAGTTTGTTGAAGTTCCTGCTCCACTAAATGTAATTTCTCTTTTTTTTTCTTTTTTTTTTTTAAGAAAAATGAAAAAGGAACGAAACTTCCAACCTGGAGTACAGCGGCACGATCTCCATTCACTGCAACCTCTACCTCCCGGGTTCAAGTGATTCTCCTGCCTCAGCCTCCCCAGTAGCTGGGATTACAGGCACCCACCATCACGCCCCGCTGATTTTTGTATTTTTAGTAGAGACAAGGTTTCCCCATGTTGGCCAGGCTGGTCTTGAGCTCCTGACCTTGTGATCCACCTGCCTCCACCTCCCAAAGTGCTGGGATTACAGGCGTGAGCCACCAATTCCTCTTTTCCTTCGTGGAGTATACATTCTGCCTACACGATTTCCAGTCAGAACAACAAGGCTCAGGTAATAGGCACACCCTGTCTGGAGACTTCACAGGGAATATGATCAACCCTCCTGCTTGCAGAGTTTCCAAGGAGCGGGTGTTGTGAGTAGGGGGCCAGCAACAAGAGACTGGAGTAATCAGTAGTACAATTAGTTGCCTATGTGTGAGTTTATACCTGTGTCTGCACATATGTGTGTGTATGTGACAGAGAGAAAGCAAAGAGGAAGAGAAAAAGGAGTGAGAGAAATCAGTAGATAATTTTCTGTTTGAGCATTTGATTCAGTTCTAAGCTATCCTTCTCTAAATATATGCCTATCATCATTTTTAAGTTACTAGTGACTTCAGATACACAAAGTCTCTCCAAGATTTTATATGCAGACTAGGTCAGGTCCCAGAGCTTTTTTTTTCCCACCTAGGTTATATTCGATTAATCTGTTCCATAGATATCATGTAATCGAAGACTTTGTCAAGCAAATAAGCCGATTTTTTAAAAAAGCAATAATTTGCTCATACTTCTATTTTACATCAACAATACATAGTAGCAACTCAGAACTTTTAATCAACATTAATTAAAAATAAAAATCAGTTAAAATTATACATCATTAGAGAGTTTTGACCAGATATTTAAAAATATTGAACGCACACTGTCCAGCCTGGGCAACATGGCAAAATCCCGTCCCTACAAGAAATACAAAAAATTAGCTGGGCATGGTGGTGCTCTCCTGTAGTCCCAGCTACTTGGCCTATTTGGGAGGCTGATGTGGGAGGATCGCTTAAGCTTGGGATTCTATGACCACACCACTGCACTCCAGCGTGAGTGACAGAGCGAGACCCTGTCTTTAAAAAAAAAAAAAAGTACTCAGAGGAGCCCAGAACCAGGTACTGAAGTAGATCCATAGCTTCTAAAGACTAACTTGAATAATAAATCCATTTGAACTTCAAGTTATTATATTATTCATTGCCAAGAAGAGCAGGTCTCACGTCTAACTTTCATTTCAATAGGAAGCATATAATGACATATGTATATTTTATATGAAACCAAAACATTTTTTTTTCTTTTTTTGAGATGGAGTCTTGCTGTGTCATCCTGACTGGAGTGCAGTGGCCTGATCTCGGCTCACTGCAAGCTCCGCCTCCCAGGTTCACGCCATTCTCCCGCCTCAGCCTCCTGAGTAGCTGGGACTACAGCCACCTGCCACCAGGCCCAGCTAATTTTTTGAGTTTTTAGTAGAGACGAGTTTCACCGTGTTAGCCAGGATGGTCTCGATCTTCTGACCTCGTGATCCGTCCACCTTGGCCTCTCAAAGTGCTGGGATTATAGGCGTGAGTCACAGCACCCGGCCAAAACATTTTTTAAAGAAACTTTCACTGTAATTCAAGTTCTCCAAAAGTAAGTTTGTTTTATTGCTTGCATTGTGTAGTTCTTTTCTTGTTATGCACCTTTCTGTTGCCAAGTGGTTAAAATTAAATCCTTGAGTCTTGTCTCCATTGTGGAAAAACAACAATGGGGCTCATGGATTCTGGCATTTTTGCTCCTGAGATGTTAATAAGACTCCCAGCTGTGCAGACTTACTGAGTTATTATTCAGGCCTCATTCTCCCTGGAATTCCATTGCTCATACCTTAAAATCAGTTCCCAGGATCTCTAATCCAACAACTTTGTGACAACTTTGTTACAACTTTCTTTTTGTTGTAGATAAGCCAAAGAAACTGAGGGATTTGCCTTCAATCAACATGGTAGAATAATTGTATCATTTTGTTAATCATAAAAACATTTCCTCTTTTTCCAGTGGAAGGCTCTTTGTTAATTGCGTTTGATGAGATGTCCGTACTATTGCTATAACTTTTTTTTTTTTTTTTTTTTCAGATTGAACTATTCAGAGGTAGAATAGGTTGCTTAGGGATATTTTAAGTTTCTTATCACTGGAGGTCTTCAAAGATAAACTTGAACATTTGGTAAAGATAATAAGTGAAGATTTGGTAAAGATGTTTCAGAAAGAACTCAGCAATTTTCTGCATAGTTCTATAAGATGACTGGAGATAGACTTTTCTAACCCTGAAAATACACACTTATGAAAGAAAATTAATATCAATTTTCACTCTTCCTCTATAGCCGTCTGAATCCTTTTGGCCTCAGAATTGCTCTAGACAAACAGGGAGAAGCATCTTGCTCCATTTTCTGGGATGATGGTGATTCTGTTGGTAAACAGACTAACAGCACAATAGTTGAAATGTTCTGGATTTCAATATAACTTTATTTAACATTATTGGAGACCTAGGCCCACAAACTAAATATGATGTAATCAACATAATAGCAAAATTCTGCTTTTTTCAACATTACTGTACAGGAACATGAAATTTTCCTTATCTCTGACACTCCTCTGGGTTAAGCAACACAGGTGAGACATTATCTCCGGGAAGGTGCTAACAAAATACACTATGGTTACCTGAGAGAAGAACATATTTCCCTATTTTACTAGTTTGCTGAAATAAAATTTCTTCTCATGAATACACTGACATTTTGGGAGGAATGGGGACACCAGTGTTAAGGAGTAGGGATTTGAATGGAAAGTTGTATAGCTGTTAAGTCAGAGAAAGAAGACACTACTGAGGTTCTGCGGTGGATAGACCTGAACCTTTCGTTGAAGAATGTTGTGTAGTAGAGGAAAAAGGTATGACTTGACCCAAGCAAACAGGTCAAGATATAGCTAGCAAAAGCACAGCATCAGTGTTTTGTTTATTTATTTCTCTTTTTTTTTTTTAATCCCTGTTTTCCTTTGATCTAATGTCATGGATCAGTAAATTATTAGGAAAGACTTTTAGGCACAGCATGGTGGCTCACACCTGTAATCCCAATGCTTTGGGAGGCCAAGACAGTAGGAGCACTTGGGCCCAGGTTCAGGACCAGCCTGGGCAACATAGTGAGATCTTATCTCTACAGAATGTTTTTAAATATTTAGCCATATGCGGCAGCACATGCCTGTAGTCCCAGCTACTCAGGAGGTTGAGGCAGGAGGATTGCTTGAACCCAGAGGTTGAGGCTATAGTGAGCTGTGATTGCATGGCTACACTCCAGCTTGGGTGACAGAGTGAGACCCTGTCTCAAGAAAAAGATTTCCTCAGAGCAATAGAAATGACTCCCATGAAAAGAATGATGCATACTTACTATATACATGGATAAGTATATTCAAAGAGGCTCCATTTTACAAATCATAAATGAGTTTTCAGGGACTACATCACAGACAATAATGCTTCTGAGGTTACTGCTCAGCACATTTCTTCTTTCTCCACATTTAGATCACATCTGTCTTTATTTTCTTGTCTCTCTTTCATCAGTAAGACAGGCAAGAAGAAGAATCATTTTAATAAAAAAGATGAAAAGATAGAATAACAGAATGTGAAGCCAAATAGGATGATATTCTCCTAATCTTACATATAGATAATATGGCTGGTTGCTTCCGGATAGAAATTAAGGGAAATTAAGGGAAGGTACAGAAGCCCCCTGCCAGGGCCTGGATTTTCATGATAACTACAACTCTTTTATGTCCCTTTTAGTTTTCTTTATTTTCTTTTCTCTCAGCGAATTATCTCAAGATAAACTGATTAAATATCTAACACTTGAAAGAGATTGTTTCTGAATTTTAGAGGCAAGAATTGAAATCAGAAGAATATTGGCAGTGGGAGAGAGAGATGCCTATGTCTGTCTATGATTTTGTGTTTGCAAATATGGACAACATAGAGAGATTCAGGAGGAAGTTGTCCACAATAACATTATACCATATCCCTCCTTGCTAAATGAAAGTGTTGGAAACATGTCTAAAACAAAGTTCCTTATCTCTTATTTTTCCATATAAAATGAATGAAGAAATGAGGAAAAAGTGGAAGGCATGGTAAGGTGATGAGGTCACCAGATTAACTTTAGTTTTTATTTTCCAAAGAACATCTTGAAAAATATAAGTTGGAGGCCAGTGATTAATCAATTAAAAAAAGTTTCCCCCAGAGGATTCTAAGTAAACAACCAAGGACAACTTGTGGGCTTGGAGCTTCATTGATCAAAATCTAAAGTAAAAAAAAAAAAGATAACATTGACCTTTATTTTCTGAAGTTAATGTTTGTTTTGTAGATTCTATTGAAAGAAGGGAGTACTTTATGTCCAATACACGTTCAGTGACGTCAGTTTAGGCACTCAGTATTTGTGACATAATAGTTCATTTTTCTGAAGAAAACTATGTACCAAGAGATCTTAAAAATAAGTGTTTCAAAGTATTGACAGTTCCCCAAATTACTTTCCATTGTACATTTCTGTATATGTCATCATGTATTTAAAAATGTTTCTCTCCCCTAACAACAGAGAATGGTGAAAACCACTGTGATTAAAAATGGCTACTTTGGAATCAACAGTCTGGCATATGGCACAATTCAGATCCTTGGTCTGACTTCAAAGTCAAATAGTATTACTGTAAATGGAGAAACATTCCAAGCAACAGACTACCATATAAGTCTAATAATCGGGTAAAGTTTAAACACTATTGACTTAAATGGCAAAGTTTCCTTAATTAAGTCGTGTATGTGCTAATAATTGAATTTTCCCTGAATACTGTCTCTTTGCAAAAACCACAGTAAATCACATTTCTTAAATAACAGATTACATATTTCTGAAGCACAAGGAAGACAATAGCATACAGTTACATTTCCAGACAAAACTCTTCCCATATCAGGACTAGAAATTTTGTTGGATTAAATGTCACAGGCAATATCATGCAAGGCTGGTGCATTCTCTGGCAAGTGTAACATTAAGGAAGGATAAATGGGGATCTGAAATAAATGAGTTTATAGAAAATTGAAAGTGGAAAGTTTGAAGGGACTATATTTAAATTCCTTCATCTAACAGATACTCATTTAACTGAGCACCCAGGGAGGTGAAGTGACTTATCAAAGTCATATACCCATAATAACTGACAAAACTGAGTCTTGATCTTGAAACTCCTGACAGCTCATGCCTCTTTCCTTCTACTCCGTTCTATCTGGAAATTAAGCATATTTAGTGAGCTCCTGCTGAGGGTTTGAAAGTTATGCTATAGATGCATGCTTATGGATACAAGACATGGTTCCCACTCCTGAAGAACTCAATGAATAGTGTGCTGAATAGACATCACTTCCCTACAATATGAGGAGAGATCTAGAGATTTCAGAGTCTCCGAAGCCCCTATGTCTAATACTTTGTCACACAATACAACATAATTGTCTCTATAAATACAGAGAAGTGGAATAGAGCTCAAAATACTAGATTTGCTTTTTTTAATCAAAAAATAATTGATAACAAGGTTGTTTGATGAATAATCTATGCAAAATATACCCTTCTCTATCTAAATGCATTTCTGTCTAATTGAGATTTTTTTTAGTCAGTTTGATATCTTAGTCTCAACAGTAATTCTTTACTTGAAGTTTTATAGTTTACAAAGAATTTTTAGCAACATGACTCCATTTAATTCTCACTATGTTCCTGAGAGATA
The DNA here is from genome assembly GCF_043159975.1 of Macaca nemestrina. Lineage (NCBI taxonomy): Eukaryota > Metazoa > Chordata > Mammalia > Primates > Cercopithecidae > Macaca > Macaca nemestrina. The sequence goes on from NC_092134.1 coordinate 107,378,355, forward strand.
GATCTGTATAGCTGACATTATCATGCAGATTTTAGAGAGAAAGAAATGATGTCTTAGAATGATCTTGCCGTTAGTAATGGAGGGGTAGGAAACTCGGTCTGCCCTCCCTGCTCTCTGTGGTCGTTCTTTTTTCTAAGCTACCTGACAGACTAAAGCTGGTTGTTGAGGTCAAGAAAACAAAAATACTTCTGGGAAACTATTTTCACAAACTTTTGTTTCATGTATGTGTGTGGCTGATCTTGAATTAAAGAAACAAAAAACAAACAACAAGAAAAAACTTGATAAAGTTCTGTAGGATACAAAAGTAACTTTCTAATGAAATAAGCTATTGAATTGGAGGGGTCCATAGATTTGTCATCTTAGGGTCTGTAAGTAATTTAGTCCAATGTGTGAATGTGTGTGTGTGTGTGAATACATATGTATTATATGCATATTTCATATCATATACACATTATTACATATAAATGTGTAAAAGTTTTCCCTTGACCCTTGATAACATTTGATTGTCTTTATGGCATCATCAGTTAATTCTGATGATTTCAACTGTAATTAAATTTCTTTACGTCAGTTTACTTTCATTAATTTATTTCCTTTCTCATCCGTAACAGAAAATTATTTTATGGATATTTGCACCCCTTTCCCAGGAGCTGACCATTTTATTTCATAAAATAAAAGATTGAAAAGTTTTCAAAATAACCAAAATAGTAGTGAAAAATTATCTATAACAGTTATTTATAACAGCTAAAAATTATTTGTGTAATATGGAAATTATTTAATTTAAATAGCAATACAATTAAAATAATTCAATCTTGAGTGTTGTCTGTGTTTATTACTCAAATTATCTGGCAATGTCTCTTACAAATGCTGGAAAAACTGCTGAATAAATTTTATCTGCCTTATGTGAACTAATAGATGTTGAAATGCTGAGCTGATAAATAAGTTTGTTTCTTGGTTCTCAAAGCAAGCCTCTAAAAAACATGTTGGAGAGTTTTTAGTTCAGTAGAAGGCTTGTGAACCCAATGAAACTTCGTAGATCTCTGGCAAAAAAGTGGCATTTTATATTAACTTTTCAGCAGAAAATGTTTTTTTTAAAAAATGGGAATATACCTGATTTTCATTTTATATTACCTGAATTATTTCTTAGGAGTAAAATAAGAAAACACAATTTCTGATTTTTGTGACTTAAAGATATCTCTAAGCCCAAGTTTCCTAGTAAGAGTCAGGCATTTAAAGAAATTATTCATTTATCTTTTCAAAACAGTGGCTTAAGTATTTATTGCACCAAATTAACTATTAAATGATGACTAGGGTATTAAGGAGCGGCCATGAAGTAGGAGGAAACCAAGAGAAAGTAAGGGTTCAAGAACTAGTCTTTCATGAAGTAAGACCTCTAGGTAAAATGCTATGGGTAGGTCAAGTAAATAGGCACTGAGAAGTGACCATCAGGTTGGTCACAGTGAGTGTTATTAATGAACATGGCAAGAGGGGATAAGGTAAACTGGAGCGGGTCTAAGAGCGAATGGGGAAAAGGAGTGACTAGAGAACACTCTTTAGTGGAACTTAACTGTAAGGGGCAACAGAGATTGAGTAGTTGTTGGAGGAAATGTGGGTATGGAGTTAAAGTTTGCTTTGTTTTTGTTTTTAAGATGAGAGATTTTACAGCATGGCTGGGTATGAAAAACAAGATGGATAAATGTAGATAAAAACTGATGAAAGGGATAAGAGAGGTAAAAACTTCAGGGACTAAGTCATTTAAAAAAAGTGTGAGTGGAAGGAATCTAATGCACAAATAAAGATTCGGCATTAGAGTTGGGCGCAGTGGCTCACGCCTGTAATCCCAGCACTTTGGGAGGCTGAGGCGGGAGGATCATGAAGTCAGGAGATCGAGACCATCCTGGCTAACATGGTGAAACCCCATCTCTACTGAAAATACAAAAAAATCAGCCAGGCATGGTGGTGGGGACCTGTAGTCCCAGCTACTTGGGAGGCTGAGGCAGGAGAATGGTGTGAACCTGGGAGGCGGAGTTTGCAGTGAGCCAAGATTGCGCCACTGCACTCCAGCCTCTGTCTCAAAAAAAAAAAAAAAAAAAAAAGATTTGGCATTAGATAAAAGCACAGAGAGTTCATTCATCCCAATGGGATAGAAAATAGATGTGTGTGGGTAGAGATATGGACTGATTTGTAAATTTGGTGGTGGGAAGGTGGAATTTCCTTTTTAATGGCTTATCTTTTTTCAATGAAATAAACAATGTTATCATCTGAGAATGAGGATAAATAAAGAAGTATTAGAAATTTGAGGAAAGAGAAGAAGATGGGAGAAGAAGAAAAATTAATTGAAGAGAGAGATTAATGTGATTGTTATTTAGTACCAAGGGCCCACTTAAAGTTACATCAGTTAGCATGATTTGTGATTTCTCCAACCAGTTTCAGCTGTTTTGGTGCAAGTGGGAATTAGATGGAGAGTAGAATTTAGTCAAGTTGGGAATTTGGCCATGAGAATACAAAGGAGGGAGAGAGTGGAAAAGACATGGAAGGATAAAAGAGAATAATTATAATGATGGAACCTGGAATTTGACTTAAGCAAGAAAAGAAATGACATGCAGGATTAGAGGGACAAAAAAATTGGTAGTGTCAATAGATCAGAAGTCTTAGTGAGCTGGAGGAATTGCTGGAGAGAGGGAGAGGGTTGGGAAGTTGGCAGTAGGGGAGTGGGATTCTTGAAATTAACTTTATGTGGGCAGTGTCTGTTCAATGACTACCACTTATAAATGTATATGTTTGATTTGATTTTAAAATGTATGATTTAAAAATAAAGTGCAGGCAATAATTTGGTGATGTCTAAAATCTATGTTTAAAGGTACTCTCTGAGCTTGAAAAGACTGAGTCAAAACCCTCTATACACCTATTAGAATGGCTAAAATCTTCTAAAAACCTGGCAATACCAAGTGCTGTTGAGGATGCAGGACAATAGGGACTCTCATTCAGGAATGCAAAATAGTACAGCCACTTTGGAAGACAGTTTAGCAGTTTTTCATAAAAGTAAACACTGAGTTACCATGACTTATGCCTATATAAAAACCAGCACACAAATATTTATAGTGGATTATTCATAATTGCTAAAAGCTGGAAGCAACCAAGATGTCCTTGAATAGGTGAATATATATAGTAATGACACCCCAGTAGCAACAAGCACACTTAGCACTCAGATCTTGATGTCTAAAAACATTCTTCAATATAAGGAAACAGGCCAGGGATCCCTGGAGAAATGTCTGTTTTTAGGGATGAGAAAGGAAATACACAAGATGAATCTGGCGCATAACATAGTTCCAAAATTTATGGAAGTGTTCAAAAATGACACAATGGGAATATGCCAAAGGGACACAGGAGCCAACATAAAAGGTTCCCAATGGCTGAAGCTGGAATCCGATTTTACCCTAAGGATAAAATAAATGTCTATAGACCCAAACGATATGACTAAATGATTGAAAATAAGTCAATGTGGGGAAAGAGACTCATCTCCCTTAAAGAAGAATGATTTATAAAAAGACTTCCCTCTCAACTCTGGGCTACCCTTGGTGACTTCCTTCCAAAGAGCACATTTTAGAACAAGGGAGAAATAAAAAGTAACCATACAGTGGAGAAACCTGACAAACACTGTCTCAGACTGCTGGTCAAGGTTAGTATCATAAGTGATAGATTGTGTTGATAGTATATAGTCTTGGTCTGTGGTGTTGAAAATGACACTTCACCCGTTATGAGCTTCCTCTCAAAAAAGTCATAACCCCAGTCTAACTATAAGAAAAACATCAGACAAACTCAAATTGAAGGATATTCTACAAAATACCTGACTAATACCCTTAAAAACTGTTAAAGTTATTAAAATCAAGGAATGCCTGAAAAACTGTTACAGTTGATAGGAACCTGATGAGACATGATGATTAATTATAACGTGATACCTTCGACAGGATCCTGGATCAGAAAAAGGCCATTATGGATAAAAACTAATGAAATCTGAATATAGTGTTGAATTTAGTTTATAATCATATATAAATATTGGTTAATTAATTATTGACAAATATACCATAGCAGTATGTTAACATACTGTTACAAAGATGTTAACAATAGGAGAAAGTGGATGCAAGGTATGTGGAAACTCTGTACTATCCTTGAAACTTTTCTGTAAGTCTAAAATTGTTCTAACCCAAAAAAGTTTATGAAAAAGAAAGCATATGGAGCTTCATAAGGGTCCATATTTTCGCCTGAAATTTAGCATTGTCTTCCCAGTAGGAGTCATTGCAGTCACTGTTAAATTATCTTTTCAGGTCATCGCCATTTCAACTTCCCATTCATTATGACTTCCTCCAAAGAAAGTTGCTGTGATACCAATATGGTACTTGAAACAAATGGGCTGGTTATCTTAAGCCTGTACACAATGTAAAACAATTATGGAAATATAAACATCTTTTTAATTTCAAGAGCTTCCAGCCATTTACACTATTCTAATGAAAATGTTGTTAAAATCCAGATCGCTCCCAGTCTTAAATTTATGGTTGACCCAGGAATAGAGAGATGCAATAAATATTACGTGGATATACTTAATGATTTTTACGGTTTATGACACCTAGTATTATCAGCATGAGACAAATAAACCTATGTCTTTATTGAATAAATGTCTGTTGTGGGCCTCCTGTGTGACAAGCATTGTGCTACCCGCTGGGATGCCATGAAAGAGCAAGACATCATCTTGGGCCTCTGACATTGACATCCTTCTTTAAGAAGCTATGTCAGGGGCAACTGGGAAAGAGAGAGTAAATTGTGGTAAAGACCAAGCATCTTGCCAAACTGTTTTAAAGTCCTGGATGTCGATACTGAGCCCACATCCCTAGGTCTATCTCCATGAGACAGAATAAAATGTCCCACAGCCCCTTGCAGGGACTCCTGTAGGTCAGGAGAGACAGTAGGAGATTTTTCCAAAACTGTACTCTTTGTCTTTAATGACCAAAGAAAGAGGCATGAAACATTTCTCACTGTTGAGGAATATCTTACCCTGTAACTTGATCCCCAGAGATGTTTGAAATTTTCAAATGAACTTTTTAAGAGCTACATAAAACAAGTGTTCCTTTTCAGGAGAGATAGCTCTCATTACATGGCAGCGTGTCCCACCCCATCCAAATATCATGACTCTCCCTGTCAGGGGGCCTCTTCTGTAGTAAGGATCTTTCATGTGACTGCATTAATTCTTAGCACTTTGATACTATCCAGGATCTTTCATGCAGGAGTTTTTAAAACACATGTGATTTTATAAAGAGAATGATTTAAAAACATATTGAAACTAATCACTTGACTATCACCTTTAAGATATTTCTTAACATTTTCTTAAGCCAATATCTTGAACTTTTAAAGCCTGGGATCTTTTAGAACTAAGACAGAAAATCCTCATGCAGCATCCAACAACAAAAAGCTACATATTGGACCAAGCATGATGGCTTATGCCTGTAATCCCAGCACTCTGGGAGCCTGGGGGAAGGGAGAGGATTGCTTGAAGCTGGGAGTTTGAGATCAGCCTGGACAATATAGTGAGACTCCATCACTACAAAATATAAAAATTAGACATTAAAAAAATAAAAAGCTATATATAATTTCCTTGGCTTTTTAATTCTTCATAGTATATAAGGCTAGCGGAATTATTTTATGAGAATAAACAATATTAAAAAAAAAACCCAGAGTTCAATGACGATATTATGGTTGTCAATTCATACTACTCGGGAAACATGGGATTAATTTCAAACATAATCTAAAGACCAAATTTCTGCCTATTTCTAACAGAAAATGTAAACTCAAAGCATATATCAAAATAATATTACCTCATTCCAGTTTCAGGCGCAGTATATGTAACAAGTGGGCAAGATGGAGGTTTTCTCACAAAATGTATTTCATATATTGATTATGGATCAATTTATCTTATTTGCAAGCAAAACAAAGCCCTCTTGTTACTTTCCTCAGTGTATTGATACAGAAAGCAAATTCACTCAGCTTTTCCACACAAGGAAAACAAATGATACTGAAATTGGAAGGAAATTAGTGCCAATTAAAACAAGTGTGCAATTGTGAAAAGGGGCATGTTTATACTTAGATTGCTGCCCTTATGATATGCTTAATAATGGAAAATCTAACAATGTGATGTCTAAATCAAAGCTTGTAATTTTCAACAAAGTTTTAACTTTTATTTTCGAATGATGCTATTTTTATTGTGGCTCAAAAATTAGAGCATATTTGTGTAAATTACATAAAATGCATGCTGGAAGGTTCATTGTGCCATCACATTTTTCCATGTGCATTCCCCATTCCATCTGTCTTTTTTTTTTTTTCCTGTGAGAAATCTGTACATGTTAAAACAGATTATTTCTTGTAGTGTTAATTATGTACAAGAGAAAACTCAACTGTGAATGGGTTGTCACCATCGAGGGCTTCACAATTTTACTCTTTCTGGGCTTTCTTGTATGTGGTAGTACAGCGTTCAGAACTAGGCAGACACAATATGTTAGTAGCAACAGCCTACATCCTCAGACATTTGTAAATGAATTTGTAGGTGACTTACAGACATACAAGCAAAGAGGCTCCCAAACACTGAGCAAATAGACATGAAATGAAATATTCATATTCTATAGAAGTATAGTATCGAAAACATTTCTTGAGGGAGCATACAGGTTTTTGTGGAAGCCTATGTTAATATAAAGGAGTTCCTCTGGTTGGTAAAAGATTTTGTATATAACAAAGATTTCAGAAGTTTCCAAATGAGGAAAGAAAGCAATCTTGTTAAACCTAAGAAAGGTATTTTGAGGGGAAACACAAAGTAAGTGTCCTTGTGTGTCCTTTCAAAATGCCTTTCTTAGACTCAAAGATGCCTTTGAAAGATTCAAAGTGGAAAGCATTAAAAAGCTTTTCAAAAGAAGGGAAATTGGCTGACTGTAGAGAAGGAAAGGAAAGAAGGGAGTCCAAGATGACTTGGAAAATTAGATAGTATTTCTAATAAAACAGGAAAAATACTATAATTGATTTAACAGCAGATGAGTTAAGTTTCTTAGTTACAAACCTTACTATGATGCTGAACATGAAGGATCACAGTGAACTGAGATGTAGACCACACTCAAACCCAGAAATAGAGAAGGTTAATCTGCAGACAAATCATTATAGCTGGATAAATATCACAAAATGTCGTATGCCATTGTTTATGTTGGAGGTATGTGTAAGTCTGTGTGTCTTTCTGGGTATGTGGGAGTGTAGAGCTACATACACAAATCACTCCCCCTCCCATACAATGCACACACAAATGGAGATATTAGTGATAAATCTGGTGGACTAAATATCATGTACTTTTGACTTGTGGAATCTCTAAAAAAGATAATGTAGGTGTGAACATAAAGCAAAATGGAAAGTAATGTAAAATAGAATGTAGGGAAATCAAAGGTGTCTTCTCACTGTGCTCGAAGCAGCATCCTGGTGAAGAAGTATCACAGCATGGAATAAGCCTGGGAGTAAGGTCAAGAGTGAGTCTTTGATCATGGTAAATGCTGCCTCTTAGGAGGTTGTTTCAAATCAGATTAAAAGTGCGATGAAGGCATTCCTCTTCTACTGAAGGTGAATAAAAAAATAAGATTGTTTCTGGATAGAATGGGATCACCAGGATTGCATTTACCCTCCCACCTTAAACAACTAAAACAAAACCAAACAACAGCAGCAGCAGCAACAACAAAAAAGAGAAAAAGAACGTTAAGAAGCAAGAGTTTTCTGGCAGTGGATAACAGGTAGTAAAGAGTACAGGACAATGAGAGGCTGTAACAAATGAGGTAACAGCGTGTCCCAGTTCCCTGTCTGGAAAGAGCTCCCAAGCCATTGTGCAGAGAGGGAACCCAGGAATAGCCCAGCTGACTCCACAGATTAAGAGACAGTTTGGAATCTGAGGAGGCCAAGGCAGCTAAAATCTGCAGGGCAGGGGACCAGAGAGGATAGAGCTTCCCCACATTTCTGTTAAAGCAGCCCCAAATTGCTAGAGTGAAAGAAATCAAATACTATAGAAATTCAGTTCTTACTAATCTACTAATCTAATCCACGAATCAATTCTAATCTAATTATAAAATACTTTCAATTTTCCATTACCATTAAAAGGTACAATTTCTAATCCACAATAGCTCTTTCTAAAATCTAATTCTCTTACCCTCTGCAGCTGAACTCATAGAGTACCTTCAATTCTCCTCCAACTTCCCAAACACATCAAGAAACTAGAGCGGCTCTGGTCTTTGCTCTCTTGCCTCCGGCATTGCTCACATCTCTAGACTTTCCCTACCAGTTCTCCAAATTTCCATCACAAAAGCCCAAGGACTAATACCTAAAAGTCTCCTTAAGGAAGAGGAAGCTGAGTGGGCTGAGAAAGATTCTTCTAAGCAGTGTTGGTGGAGGAGAAAAGAGGGAAGACGAGAGACATCTACATGTGCATACACTTGTTCTTTTTATAGACAGATAAAAGCTCGTAGATATTTTGCATTCTCCTTTTGCAAAGAGTTAAACAATCTCTACGATGGTCTACCCTAAGAGCAAAATAACTGCATTCTGGTTACTCATCAGAATGGGCAATGCTGAATTTGCAGTTTGTAATATTTAATATGAATCCACTGTGACAAAACTAATAATTAAATCAACTGCAATTATCTCCACATTCTTCATTTGGGAAAAAAACAAGCTGCTAGGAAGGGTTTTTCTTTTTTTCTTTATTGACAATTTTCTGGCAAAATCTAAAAATATTGAATTTAATTGAAGGAAACAAACCAATTTAGAAGCCAAGAACAGTATTTAAAGCCTCTATTGCTTTTTGAATAACAAGTCATCTATTTTAATCAGAATCTAACACACACAACAGAGAGAGAGAGAGAGAGAGAGAGAGAGAGAGAGAGAGAGAGAGATGCCAGATCCCTTCCACATAGATTTTTATCAGTATATACGGAGCATTCAGTTAGCTCTCATAACCAAAGCTAAATAAAACATACAAAGGTGATACTGAGCAGATGGACTTATTAAAATAATGCTAATAACTCATGAAATGTGTTAATCTCTTGAAAAGAAAATCAAATGAGATTATTGTACATTCATGTACTCTAACTGCCACATTCTGAGTAAAATTCCTTGATTGCAAAATTTGAAGCATCAATTTTAAGCTGAGTGTTATAACTGCAAATAACATGATCAGAATTTTCCAAAGAAAAATATTATTGAAAGAGAAACACAAAACTGCATTAACATTTAAATTCTTTGATTTAAATGCTACCAGGCAAAGATGCTCATAGGATAAAAATAACCTATAAATAAAATCCTTTTCTCCTCAGAGCCTTGATTTTTATTTCAACACCAAACTCAAATATAACTTTTGCTCTCATCTACAAGCTTGGATGATTCACATAACCAGTATCTTGTAGAAATAAAGATAATTTATCTGCATCTTCTTAGGCATAATTAAAAGTAGGGCAGAAATAGGACCTCTCAAGTGGAGGATACAAAGATGCCCTTAATTTGAGGCAATCTATTTACTTATAGTAATAAGCAATCTATGTCTTAGGCTTTGTATAAAGGTACGAATCTGTACTGAGAGAAGTCATGGGATCTTTGCAATGAGGAAAACCTGAACAGAAGATAAGTAATGGCACTACTGGAATTCAATGGAGACAGGAAAAGAGGGTTGAGTAGAGCACCAGGATTCACCAGGTGGAAACCGTCTATCAGTATCCATGGATAGTATCCTCAAATTCGAAAAGAAAGAAAAGCAGGTGTGGCCACATTTCTTAGTCCCTCTTCAACAGACCTAATCTTGTCTTTCTAGCACTATAAATTTCCCCACAGTGGCAAATCAGAAAGAATTGCTTGATATGCCTTGAATCAAATTCCCCTCAACAATCAGTCTTAGAACTAGAGAGACCACCACTAACATACCATTTACAATGCAAAACAGAATTAAATGTGTGCTATAAGGCGAACAGAGACCATGTGCTTTAGGGGAACCAGCGAGAGCCCAACTCATTCCAATGAAAACATCCAGGGAACTCTTGGGGGAATGGAAGTGGGGGTAGCGATAGTGAGGAAAAGAAAGAGCTATGGAGGGGCCAGTGGAATTATCATTTGAGAGAAGAGTAGACTATTACAAGTTAGAAAATAGGAAAAATAAAATTTCCAGGAAAGGGAAGAGAATGAGTAGAAACAAAGATTATAGGCTAAGATGTTTAAAGTTTTTGGTTTTCAGAAAGTTTTTCCTTAGCATCATGTTATTGAATAAAATCTTCCTTTCTCACTGATTTTTAGTATTATTTTAGTCATATTTTAACTTCTTAGATGGACCAGTTTATCAAATGTGATATCTAAATTATCCCATTCCACATATTTGTCTGTTCGCTTTAGAGAATCTCTGCATTACTAAATCCATATGCTATTAATAGCATCTCCCACATGTTAGTTATCTGTTTTTGGGAATCAAAATTTTGTCTGAGAAAACTAACCAATAACCTAGGCCCGGTGTGGTGGCTTACACCTGTAATCCCAGCACTTTGGGAGACTGAGGTGGGAGGATCACCAGAGGTCAGGAGTTCGAGACCAGCCTGGCCAACATGGTGAAACCCCGTCTCCACTAAAAATACAAAAATTATCTGGGCACAGTGGCACACGGCTGTAATCCCAGCTACTCAGGAGGTTGAGGCAGGAGAATCACTTGAACCTGAGAGGCAGAGGTTGCAGTGAACTGAGATCACCCCATTATACTCCAGCCTGGACAACAAGAGTTAAACTCCATCTCAAAAAGCAAACAAACCAACAACAACAACAACAACAACAACAAAAAACCAACTAACCAAGAGCCTATTACTTATTATTTTAAAGAAAAAAAAAACCGCATGCTTCATCCCAAATTCACCAGCAAATTTTCTGAAATTCAACTAAAACCTAGTAAATACAAATATAATATGATACTATAGTGTTAGGATCTATAGTGCTTTAAACATAGTTTCTACAGACCATCAGTCAGTGTTTTTAAAAAACACAACTCTTGCTTTTTATACGGTAATATAGATTTTGCATGCTGTACTATGGTAAACACACAGAAAAAAATAAATTTATTGAGATAATGTGCACAAAGAGTAACAACCAAAAACAGGAAAATTTTTTGTGATAAACTTTACTTACCAAGTAAGACAGAGACTTTAAACTTATAAATGGAGGGGAGTTTAAATGCATATTCACTCAGTATCCTTTTCAAAATGTCTAGCATATGATTCCAACAACGTACCCAATTGTATACAGAATGTAATTTAAACAGGTTTTTGCACATCATTAAATGTTGTATTGAATTTGGAAGAAATTACTGTACTTTTTCTAAATAAATATTGTGTGATAAGACATGGATTGATAGATACTTGCATTCTATACATTTGCATACTAAAAACTAAGAAGCATGAAAAAAACAGGTGAAATGTGAGTAAGGATTTATATTTGATTCAATGGTATTGTGCCAAAGTACAATACCAATATTGTATCAGCATTGATTTCCTGGTTTTGACAATGTATTATAAGATTATTTCTGTGGGGGAAGCAGAGTAAAGGGTACATGGGGACTCTGTACTATTTTTTGGCAACTTCTTGTGAATCCAAAACTATTTCAAAATTGAAGGGGTGGCCTGCCCCTCCACACCTGTGGGCATTTCTCGTTAGGTGGAATGAGAGACTTGAGAAAAGAAATGAGACACAGAGACAAAGTATAGAGAAAGAAAAAGTGGGCCCAGGGGACCGGCGCTCAGCATACAGAGGACCCATGCCGGCACCGGTCTCTGAGTTCCCTTAGTATTTATTGATAATTATCTTTACCATCTTACAAAAAAGGGACATAGCAGGATAGTAGGAGCATCGTAGGGAGAAGGTCAGCAGTAAGACATATGAATAAAGATCTCTGTGACATAAGTTTAAGGAAAAGTGCTGTGCCTTGATATGCATATGCAAACATCTTCATAAACCTTTTTAGTGCATAAAGAGCAGCATTGCAGTCAGCAAGTCCCACCTTTCGCCCTAAGGCAGTTTTTCTCCTTTCTCAGTAAACAGAACATACAATCGGGTTTTACACCCAGATGTTCCATTGCCCAGGGACGGGCAGGAGACAGATGCTTTTCTCTATCTCAACCACCAACAATCGCCAAGAGGCCTTCTTTCCTCTTGTACTAGTCCTCCTCAGCACAGACCCTTCACGGGTGTCAGGCTGGGGGACAATCAGGTCTTTCCCTTCCCACGAGGCCATATTTCAGATTATCACATGGGGAGAAACCTTGGACAATACCTAGCTTTCCTAGGCAGAGGTCCCTGTGACCTTTGGCAATGTACGTGTCCATGGGTACTTGAGATTAAGAGAATGGTGATGACTTTTAACCAGCAAGCTGCCTTCAGGCACTTGTTTAACAAAGCACACCCTGCACAGCCCAAAATCCTTTAAACCTTGAGTCACCACAGCACATGTCTCTTCCAAGGACAAGGTTGGGGGTAGGGCCACAGATTAACAGCATCTCAAATACAGAACAAAATGGAGTCTCTTATGTCTACTTCTTTCTATATAGACACAGTTTCTGTTCTATAAAATGTGATGAATTTATTCTAGGCTTTTAAAGTCAAAAGTAATAACTCATTCAGAAATTAATCAGATTTGTGTTTCCATATTTTATAACACCATTACTATCACTAACTATATGCCAGATTTTAAGACTAGCTTTTGAGTGAGCAAAGAAGAATGGAGTAAAGAAATTCATAGTTACATAACATCTATTGTGTATCAACCTCTATGGTAGGCACTTTCATTTTCTCATTAAATCCTAATGACTCTGAAAGTCAAGTGTTACCATTCCCACTTGAAAGTTGTGAAAGTTGACTACAAGAGATTAAGCAATTTTTCAAAGGTTTCACAGCTAGTAAGTGTTTGGGGCCATGATTTAGCCTCAGATCTGCAGCTCTCATTCAGCCCTCACTCTCCTCTACTGAGAGGGCATGATGATACTGATTTGCTACTAGCTCAGTAATTGCACTTATCTACAGAGATAATAAAATCTTTGACTGATCTCTCCTTAGCATGGTATTCTGTATTGATCATTATGTCCTCCTAATCTTCCCGTACTTATGGAGAACACTTGTTCAAATGTGGGCTAAGCTCTATTCCTGAGCGCTTTTAATTTCCTATAGTGTTCCATATAAATGATTCAGTAAGTTATTTTTGCTCCAACAACAGAATCTACTCCTATCACCTCCACAAAGAAAGAATTTATTTAAATGGTATTAGATAGACTGGACACGGTGGCTCATGCCTGTAATCCCATCACTTTAGGAGGCTGAGGTGGGCGGATCACTTGAGGTCAAGAGTTTGAAACCGGCCTGACCAACATGGTGAAACCCCACCTCTACTAAAAATGCAAAAATTAGCCAGGCATGGTGGCACATGCTTGTAATCACAGCTTCTTGGGAGGCTGAGGTGGGAAGATTGCTTGAACCCAGGAGGCAGAAGTTGCAGTGAGACAAGATTGTGCCATGGCACTCAAGCTTGGGCAACAGAGTGAGACTCCATCTCAAAAAAAAAAAAAAAAAAAGATATTAGATTGATCACAGAATCTTCTGATAAGACAGAGAAGCTTAACAGCCAGAAAAAACGTCCAACCATATCGTAGACATAGGTAGCTAAAATGTCATCTCCTACTGCTATATGCTTTCTGTGGCACTCAGAATTGAGCATCAGAACCTCTGATAGTGCTTTTTTCAACAAACCAGTGCCTGTGTCATACTAGCCAGAAAATCAACCTTCCTCAACACAACTTTAGCCACATAATACACATTTCCACATCCAGGACACATGCATACATGTATCATTGGCAAAATCTAGGTCATATGACTATATCTTGAGTAAACATTTGAGGTCCATTTGAGGAAACACCTTTCAACAGTGACACAAGTAAAATCTTCTTCCTGGCCTTCATCAAAATAACTTTAGCCATTTATCCGGTGACTATGCAATGCAGAAGGGGAAATATGTAGGAATTTCAGGGATAACTGAGCACTGGCTCTGAACTGACATGAATTCCAGAAGTCCTAAAATGCCTTCGTCCTTCATTAGAGTGGGGATTTATGGAGGCCAGAAAATAAGTGAGGTTTTGGTTCAAGTTCCCTTCAAAATGGGTCCCTAGGTCCGTGAGTCCACTCTAGAGTTATTTCTCAGGTTCCTGAATTCATAATTGGGGTAGATGATTCGGCAGTTGCTGAATAACATTCTTGCCAGCAGCAAAGACCTACACAGGGTATCTGATGCAGTACCGGTTCCTACAGAACCGTCTAACCCTTTCTCCTTTCATTATGGAAATGGCAGAAATTTGACTTTCACTGGATGCTTTATTCAACATCCTGGTGTCCAATAACAATATTACTTCCGATCAAAGAACTAGTTTTATAGCAAAATAACTAAAGCTCTCCTCTTAATCTCGTATTCATGAGAATCAAAAGTATTGCCACATCCACTGTCAACGGAAGCTGCTAACATGAGAGAACTATGCATAATATATTAAAAACTGACTTAGGTTATAGATTTAGTAATGGATCATGAGGGGTTGATATGCTGTCCCAAAGATTCACTAGGTATTCTAAAACAGTATCCAGTTTATGGTGTTTTATCTCCCATATTCAGAATATATGGGTCTGGGAACTGAGGGTGGAAATGAGATCAATAATTTTTTGTGCTTTAATGCCCTCAAATCTGTGCTCTGTTGGTTTAGAAGGGTTGTTTCTGAGGGAGGCAGGGAAGGGAAATGAGAATTGTATAGATAAAGTGACTGGTTCCAATTGTCATTGAAAAAGAAGGCTGATGCTACAAAGTGGGGATTAGAAGTATGGAATTGAGAGGATTCTATACCCTGGGGCACTTCTTATAATTTCTATACAATGATAGAACAGAAGACAACATCAATCTAATGCAGTTAGAAGCATTAATAACAGATCCATTTGGAATAAAGGTTTGGATCATGAAACTTGGTGAATCACATAAACAAACAAAACTAAACTAACTTATGATCAATTGAAGGACCTGTGGTAACAGGTATTAGAATAAGGGAACAATGAATATCAAAATGGCTTCACAACTAGTTATAGAATTAGGACTGTATAAGCTATGGATATTTTCTCCCTTGGTTTGTTTTATATTTGTATATGTTATTATTTTCCTCTTCACTCTCCTACATTTATATAGGATGTGTTGGTGATTTTTTTTTTTTTTTTTTTTTTGAGATGGAGTCTCACTGTGTCACTCAGGTTGGAGTGCAGTAGTGCCATCTTGGCTCACAGCAACTTCCATTACCCAGATTCAAGCAATACTCCTGCCTTAGCCTCCTGAGTAGGTGGGATTACAGGCACGCACCACCATGCCCAGATAATTTTTGTACTTTTAGTAGAGATGGGGTTTCACTATATTGGCCAGTCTGGTCTCTAACTCCTGACCTCAAGTGATCTACCTGCCTCAGACTCCTAAAGTGTCTAAAGTGTTGGAATTACAGGTGTGAGCCACTGCGTCTGGCCTTTTTTTTTTTTTTTTTTGAGATGGAGTCTCACTCTGTAACCCCCAGGCTGAAGTGCGGTGGCACAATCTCAGCTCACTGCAACCTCTGCCTCCCGGGTTCAAGCAATTCTTCTGCCTCAGCCTCCTGAGTAGTTGGGACTACAGGCATGGGCCACCACACCTGGCTAATTTCTTGTATTTTTAGTAGAGTCAGGGTTTCACCATGTTGGCCAGGTTGGTCTCGAACTCCTGACATCGTGATCCGCCCACCTCAGCCTCCCAAAGTGTTGGTATTACAGGTATGAGATACCGCACCTGGCCTGGCCTTTTTTTTTTTTTTTTTTTAAGCAACTCTAATTCTGTAGTTGATTTACAGAGTACCAAAAAGAGATCATGACTGCTAAAAAGAGAATAACCATTATCCACAAATGGACATGGTGTTTTATGGGAATTTGTGTTACTTTTGCCTGTAGGGCTCTGGTTAGATTACACAATGTGAGGTAATCATGAAAAATTCATAAGGAGAGAATGAAAAACCATCATTCTCTTGTAGCAGCTGCAAGAATATTCATGAGCATCAATAGAGAGCAATGTCAAGAGCAGTGAAGGGTTGGAGATTTTACTCTGCTTGCATCAAGTTAGCCTGTGACAGGTTCATAAATGCTGGCAGAAGACATGAGCCTGCTGGGTCGGAGACAAAGAACTGTATTATTCATGGCACATCAGGCAGCATGAGCTTCATGTTCACATCAGGTCCCCTTGCCCAAGTCCCATAGGAGTGATGTGAAGCCATATGGGTAGATGTTTCACACATAGTGGCTTTATGTCACAGCTGAGAAATCCTGAATTTAGGACACCTCAATCTTATACGGCAGCTGCCAGAAAACTTGAGCAAACTTTGTACAGGGGGAAGGACATTATATTTGTTATTCTGATCAAATAAATTCTCTGCCCCAGAAGGAAACACTATCGCTACATTTCAAGGCTATTTACTATTAAACAACCTTGGAACGATAGTCCAGAACAAGAACTAATACAAGATATAAAGAAATGCTGTGGTGAATTGTCTTTTAATAAGCTTATGTGGTTGCATGAAAACCCTTCCTACTCAATTACTTGTTTTTCTAACCAAACACTGACAAACACTGTTGTTTTTGGAAACTCTAGTCAAGAAAATAAAATACAAAACAGTTAAAATAAAATGGGGATAAAATTACTATTTACATATCATGTAATTTTATTCCAGGAATACATTATAGAATCCCATAAAAAATATTACAATTGCTAGAAGTCCGTTAAAGTGACTAGAAAAGTATATTGTTTATAAAAATACAAAACTTACTAACTCTCCTATGTATCAGTAATAGCCTGTGAAAACACCTATGTCAAAAAACCCAAACTTATAACCAATGGTAAATTAACTGCACAGCATCCAGGAATTAATTTGAATTAATAAAAAGAATTGCATGAAGAAAACTAAACATTCTTACTACTAGATGTGGAAGAGGGATTGGAAGAAGTGAAGAGAAATATAGAGCTCTTGGGTCATATAACCTAATGATATATTTACACATTCTTTCTAAATTGAAGCTACAGTGTAATGTTTATCAAAATTCTAACAGCATAAACAAAGGGTCAAAGCAGTGAAAAGTGAAACTATGTGTGATGGTTAATATTGAGTGTCAGCTTGATTGGATTAAAGGATGCAAAGTATTATTCCTGGGTATGTCTGTGAGGGTGTTGCCAAAGAGAAACATTTGAGTCACTGGACTGGGAGAGGCAAACCCACCCTCAAGCTGGGTGGGCACAATCTAATCAGCTGCCAGTGTGACCAGAATAAAAGCAGGCAGAAGAACGTGAAAAGACTAGCCTGGCTTAGTCTCCGGCCTACATCTTTCTACTTTGCTTAATGCTTCCTGCCCTTGAACATCAGACTCCAAGTTTTTCAGCTTTGGGATTCTTGAGCCTTCAACCACAGACTGAAGGCTGCACTGTCGGCTTCCCTGCTTTGAGGTTTTGGGACTCAGACTGGCTTCCTTGCTCCTCAGCTTGCAGACAGCCTATTGTGGGACCTCACCATGTGATTGTGTGAGTAAACACTCTCTAACAAACTTTCTCTAATAATCTATCCTATTAGCTCTGTCCCTTTAGAGAACTCTGACTAATAACTGTGGGTAAGGAATAAATCATCAAATATCCAGGAAGAAAATAAATTCAGGTCTAGATGAGTTAAACAGGCATTAGAACAGAGAAAATAAATCAAGATCTCCTGATTCAAAGTCCATAGTTCTTTCATTCAAAGTCCATATATTCTCATATATTCTACCATAAGTTTAAATTTTGTATGCATTTCTGTCACATAGCAGATTAATGAATAGTTTTATTGCTGGTCAACAGAATATCTTCAATTTAATCCCAATGTTTTAAATGTAAGGAACTCTCAAACAGAATATTAAATGTTTTTATTATATATGAATCTATCACAAAGACTACAGTCATGTTTGGAAGACTTTCTAACAAGCTGTGATTTTTGTTAGTCCTCACCTCCCCTCCACCTTTTTGGTAATAGTACTGTTATTCTTTAGGGAAATGCCTCAGCGACATTCTCATTCCATGTGTCTTGATGCACCCATTCTTCTCAGCTTCAGGAGGTTGCTTGAAAGAGGAAGGAGTTGGGATGGAGAGCAGAACCTTGCATGGGCCTCACTCAGACCTAATGAAATATAATGAGATAACTTTTTACCAGGGTCACCTGGAGACAGGCAAGTTTTCCCTTCCATCGTAGCTGTGGTATTCATAATGACATGAGACTAGAGCTGGCTGGAGTATAATGAAATCAACAGAGGGAAAGAAGTTAATCATTTGACCTCCTAGGCCAAGCTCTGCTTTAAAAAATCAAATACTATTCCTGGGAATTTTTAGATTTTTTATTCAATAATGTTTTTAAATCAACTGATTGGGTATTCTGTTACAGTCAAAAACAGTTCTATTCATCCAACTATTTAAAAGTGAATAGTAGTCCTCCTTTTTCCCTGGTTTTACTTTCCACAGTTCTGGTCAACAGTGGTCTGAAAATACTTTCAGTGGTCTGAAAAAGAGTACATTACAATTAGATATTGAGAGAGAGGGAGACAACATTCACATAAGTTTTATTATAGTATATGGTTATAATTGTTCCATTTTATTATTAGCAATTGAAAATCTCATATTATGCCTAATTTATAAATTAAACTTTATCAAAAATTTGATGTATAGGAAAAACACATATACTATATGCGTTTTTGGTACTATATACAGTTTCTGGCATCCACTGGGGATAAGGAGGAAACTACTGTACATGAATATATATTTTAGAAAGGAAGAGGACAAACTTTGTATGTTAATAGAATGCGTAAAATATAAATGTAATAAAAGAAAACTTCAGTGTCAGTATTTTTTAAGATATTTTAAGCTCTATTCATAAAATACCTATAGCTTTTGTTTTGAGTTAGGCAATGCTTTGGAGAGACACTTCCTTTTGTATGCAAATTTCCTTAATATTTAAATAATTCCATTTGAAGAAGCGATATATACAAAATGATAGTCAAAATAAATATGTATTTATGCTTAATTTTGAACAAAAGTCTGAATCATTTGCAGGAGGAAAATACAAGTATATGAGAGTTGACAAGATTTTGACTGACTACCGAATTATTGAACCAATTACAAATATGGATATAAAAATCTCTCCTTCCTAATTGCTGTCTTTCATCTATGTCCCTATCACTACCACGTAATTGCCAGCTTTCGTCTAGGCTGGGTGTGGTGTCTCATGCCTGTAATCCTAGGACTTTGGAAGGCCAAAGCAGGAGGATTACTTGAGCTTAGGAGTTCTCTACCAGCCTGGGCAACACTGAGACCTCATCTCTATAAAAATAAATACATAAATAAATTTTTTTTAAAAAGCAACTTTTGTCCAGCCTAGGGGACCTCAGCATCCATGTGGTCAACCATTTCAGTTCCTTGATCTCCTGATCTCCTACTAACAATACATAAAATAAATATTTATCAAACTCCTAGTCATTGCTTATACAGTAAACCAAAATGGTTAATCTCCTAGTCATTACCTATCGCAGAAAACCAAAATAATTTTTTCTAGCTGCAAGGGGCTTACATTCCACTGGAAAAGACTTAGAAAATAATAAATAACTGTGTAATACAATGTCAGGTAATTAAGTGCCATGAAATTAAACAATGCAAAATTAAATAATAAAACATTGCCTGAAATAATGCTATTTTAGAGCAGTCAGGAAAGGATTCTGAAGAGTAATGTTTAAGTAAAGATTGTACTGACCTAAAGATTATCTATGCAACATCTTGGGACAGAACTGATGGAACAGCAAGAATATTCTCCCAAGTTAGAGTTCGTTTGTTAGGTTGGAGAAAAAGCAAGAAGCTCACCTGGACCAGAGGAAAATGAACCTGGAGAAGTGGCTAGAAGCCAAGTACATATGGCCTCATATGTAAAATAAATTTTGAATTTAATTCTAAAAAGCCATTGAAAGTTTCTGAACTAGAGCTGTTCAGAATGACTTGCACTTTAAAAAGATTACTCGAGGCCAGGCACAGTGGCTCACACCTGTAATCTCAGCACTTTGGGAGGCTGAGGCAGGCAGATCACGAGGTCGGGAGTTTAAGACCAGCCTGGCCCACATAGTGAAACCCTGTCTCTACTAAAAATACAAAAATTAGCTGGGCGTGGTGGCACACGCCTGTAATCCCAGCTACTCGGGAGGCTGAGGTGGGAGAATCAGGTGAACCTACGAGGCAGAGGTTGCAGTGAGCCGAGACCATGCCATTGCACTACAGCCTGGGTGACAGAGTGAGACTCCGTCTCAAAAAAAGAAAAAAAAAAAAAAGACTCAGGTTGAAATGAGATGAGGGATAAAAATTGTATGACAGGAAGCAGGGAGAACAGCCAGAATATTGCATTAAGCCAGGAGAGACATGGCAGAGCTTTAGATTAGAGTGAGAAAGTAGAGGAGTTTGTCCTCTTGGTCATAGACTCCTGAGGTCATAACTTCTATCTTGTCGCCTTTATGTCAAAACTTGTTCTACAATCAAAAGTTTATAACATTCCAGCTTGGTTGATTAAGTTGTCCAATTATGATCTTTCTTTGGCATCACCAGGGTATGCAGACCATTGATCCCTCTGCTTTATCCATCAGTCTTTTTCCTTTATGGTCCTCCTTATTCAGCTTGGATAGCATGGTATAACACTCATGCTCGGTTGGGCGTGGTGGCTCACACTTGTAATCCCAGCACTTTGGGAGGCCAAGGCAGGCGGATCACGAGGTCAGGAGATCGAGACCATCCTGGCTAACATGGTGAAATCCCGTCTCTACTAAAAATACAAAAAATTAACTGGGTGTGGTGGTGGGCACCTGTAGTCTCAGCTACTTGGGAGGCTGGGGCAGGAGAATGACATGGATGCGGGAGGTGGAGGTTGCAGTGAGCCGAGATTGGGCCACTGCACACCAGCCTGGGTGACAGAGTGAGACTCCATCTCAAAAAATAATAATAAAAATAAAAATAAATAAATAACACTCATGTTGACATCCCTAACATCCTTGTTCTTCAGACTGTTCATTTTACCAATTTGGAAAAAATGCAAATCTAGATGACTCCAGGATCTGCTTGTTCTATTCCTGTACCACAGCTTTGTGCTATTACTCAACACACACACACACACACACACACAGACAAACCTGGGAATCATTCCTAATACCTATTCCCCTTCTCCCGTATCTCTGATATCCATTCCAAAATATCCTCAGGTTCTCTCAAGCTCTCCAATGGATCCATTCTTGCTATGTGAAAGACATCACATTTGTCCTGAACTTGAAGATCCTCTAACCAGTCCCTACAACCTCCCACCCCCTACAATGCATTGATGCAACCAGAGTGTCATTTTTACTTTTTACAATCAAGTCTAATTATGACTTCTTTGGTTAAAATTTCAGTGAGTTCACCTTGGGATAATTTCTATAAAATGGCCTGTAGACAGGGTGAATATATAACTTGTAGTTCAGAATGGGACACTTTAGTAAGTATAAAGGAGAACTATTAATGGATGTGTTAGGACAACTGACATAAACCTGGACTACCCTGGGAAAACTGGAACATATGGCCAGACGACATAATATCCTGTTGATCCTGTTACTCTCTTAACTCTCCCATCTCATCTCATATTCCATTGCCATCATTTAAAAGCATTCCAGCCACAATTTCACAATTTCTACTCATTCCGCAATCCATGCCAATTTGGCTTCTCCCTCCTCCAGGATAACAGCTTCTGATCTTCCAATCTAAGTTAAGTCCTCCTATTATATTCACTTAACACATCAAGTAACCTCTCCTTCTTGTAATTTTATATTTACTTCTGTTGTTGTATAATTGTCTCGCTTTCTAGACTGTTACTTTTGCTAACTACGTAACTAAATTTCCTGTAAAATGTCCACTACATACTGACACTCAATAAATATTTCTTAGACACAGAATAAGTAAATTAAAATTTAAATCATGTTGCAAAGAGGGTAATTATGCTTATCTGTTCTGAAGAGTGGTAGATCTTAGTTAAGTCACTTTCTATGTGTTAATTCTAACATGGTTTGAATGGAAAAAATACAGTTTTTTCCAATACGCCCCAAATATTTGCAATTGCTTTTCAGCAATTGTACAGCTTTGCTCTGTCCTACATTGAAACCAGGTTGAAACAGACACAGCTGCAGGGCTGTCCCTTATGCTTGCTATTGTTGTGACTGATAAGTATGGCATAATGGGATATAAGAACAAACACATGTATATGTACAATAGAAATTGCCTGTGCATCTATTTTTACCTATATCCGGTCCCCACTCTCCATACCATCCCCATCAGGAACTTAGTTTGGAAATGAGGCATAAAATTCCATACATAAATGAATGCAAACAATTGTCTTTTTTCCTGAAAAAAAAAAAAAAAGAAAAAGAAATATTTGTATGGAGGGAGTAGAGTGGGATGGCATAGCCACCTTTTTTGCTGTCTTCTTGAGCTGGATGAATTGTTTGGGTTCATTATGACTCTACTATTCCCATAAATGAGTTATAATTATTCTGTCAGTACAATGTAGACACTAGTATCAAACCTGACAACTTATAAGAGCAAATTTCATGATAAAACAGCTTAAATCTTTTCAAAACTGTTGTTGAGATCTGAATGTTTGCCCCCTGCCCCTCCCCCGGCCCCCTACAACTCCCAAATTCATATATTGAAATTTAATCCCCAATACGTTGGTATAAAAAAATGGGACCTTTGGGAGGTGACTAAGTCCCCCATGAATGGAATTAGTGTCTTTATAAAAGAGACCTGAGAGGGCTGTCTTGCCCATCTGCCATGTGAGGATTCATAGAAGGTGCCGTTTATGAGGAGTGGCCCCTCACCAGAAACTAAGTCTGCTCGCACCCTCACGCTGGACTTCCCAGGCTCCAGAATTGTGAGCTATAAATTTCTATTGTTTATAAATTACTTAGTCTAAGGTATTTTGTTATAGTAGCCCAAACAGACTAAAAAAATCCGATAAATCTCTTAAGAGTCTAGGCAATGAACATTCATGGCCACTAGAATTGCAAAAGTGACTAGTCACACTGTTGTGCTATCAAATACCAGAACTTACTCATTCTATCTAACTATATTTTTGTACCCATTAATCACCTCACTTCCCTCCTCACTACCTTTCCCAGCCTCTGGTAACTGTCCTTCTACTATCTCCATGAGTTCAATTGTTTTAATTTTTAACTCCCACAAACAAGTGAGAACATGTGAAGTTTGTCTTTCTGTGCCTGGCTTATTTCATTCACATATTGACCTCCACTTCCATCCATGTTGTTCCAAATGAGAGGATCTCGTTCCTTTTCATGGCTAAATAGTACTCCATTGTGTAAATGTGCCACTTTTTAAAATTTATTCATCTGTTGATGGACATTCAGGTTGCTTCCAAATTTTGGCTATTTTGAATAGTGCTGCAATAAATCTGAGAGTGCAAATATGTTTTTTATATACTAATGTCCTTTCTTTTTTGTATATATCTAGCAATGAGATTTCTAGACCATGATAGCTCTATTTTTAGTTTTCTGAACAACCTCCAAACTGTTTTCCATAGTGGTTGTACTAATTTACATACCCACCTACAGTGTACAAGGGTTCTTTTTCGTCACATCCTTGTCATAATTTTGTATTGCCTGTCTTTAGGATAAAAGCTGTTTCATCTGGGGTGAGATGATATCTTACTTAGTTGTGATTTGCATTTCTCTGACGACCAGTGATGTCGAACACCTTTTTATATATCTGTTTTCCATTCATATGTCTTCTTTTGAGAAATACCTATTCAGATCTTTTGCCCATTTTTAATTAGATTATTAGATTTTTTTTTTCCTTCAGAGTTGTTTGAGCTCCTTATATATTCTGGTTATTAATCCTTTGTCAGATGGGTAGTTGGCAAATATTTTCTCCCACTCCGTTGGTTGTCTCTTCCCATTGTGGATTATTTCCTTTGCTGTGAAGAGCTTGTTAAGTTGATTGTGATCCCATGTGTCCAGTTTTGCTTTGGTTGCCTGTGCTTGTGGGGTATTAATCAAGAAATCTTTGCCCACTCCAATGTCTTAGAGACTTTTCCCCAATGTTTGCTTGTAGTACTTTCATAGTTTGAAGTCTTGGATTGACGTCTTTAATCCATTTTGATTTGATTTTTGTATAGATAAAAGGGGACTAGTTTCATTCTTTTAAATATGGATATTCCATTTTCCCAGCACCATTTATTGAAGAGATTGTTCTTTCCCTAAGGTATGTTCTTAGTACCTTAGTCAAAAATAAGTTCACTGTAGGTGTTTGGATTTGTTTCTGGGTTCTCTATGCTGTTTCATTGGTCTATATGTCTGTTTCATCTCTCATCTTATTTACTTGAGTCTTCTCTCTTTCTTTGTTAGTCTGGCTAAAGGTTTATCTTTTCAAAGTACCATTTTATTTCATTGATCTTTCATATTGTTTTCTTTATGTCCATCTCATTTATTTCTGCTTCAGTGTTTATTATTTTCTTCTGCTAATTTTGGTTTTGGTTTGCTCTTGCTTTTCTAGTTTCTTAAGATTCGTTATTAGGTTGTTTATTTGAAGCTTTGCTAGTTTTTTCATGTAGGTATTTATAGCTCTTAGTACTGCTTTTGCTGTATCCCATATGTTTTGGTGTGTTGTGTTTTCATTATCATTTCTTTCAAGAAATTTTTCAATTTCCTTTTTAATTTCTTCATTGACCCACAGGTCTTTCAGGAGCATATTGTTTAATTTCCATTTGTTTATATGGTTTCTCATATTCCTCTAGTTTTTGATTTCTAGTTTTATTCCAGTATGATCAGAGATAATTCTTTGATTTTAATTAAGAAAATGTTTAAGACTTCTTTTGTGGCCTAACATATGGTCTGTCCTTGAGAATAATCCATGTGCTAAGGAGAAGAATGTGTTTTCTATAGCCATTGGATGAAACGTTCTGTAAATATCTACTAGATCCATTTGGTCTATAGTGCAGATTAAGATTGGTTGATTTTCTCCATCGGAGATCTGTTCAATGCTGACAGTGGGGTGTTGAAGTCTCCAGCTGTTATTGTATTGGAATCTATCTCTCTCTTTAGCTGTAATATTTGCTTTATATATCTGGATGTTTCAGCATTGGGTACATATAAGTTTAAAAGTGTTATATCTTCTTGCTGAATTGACCCTTTATCATTATATAGTGACCTTGTTTGTCTCTTTGGATAGTTTTTGTCTTGAAATCTAATTTGCCAGATATAAGTATAGCTACTTCTGCTCTTTTTTTGGTTTCCATTGGCATGAAATGTCTTTTGCTACATTTTATTTTAGGTCTATTTTGTCTTTATAGGTGAAGTGCATTTCTTCTAGGCAAGAGGTCATTGTTGTTTTAAATCCATTTAGCCACTCTATGTCTTTTAGTTGGAGAGTTTAGTACATTTATATCCAACATTATTATTGATAAGTAAGGATTGCCTCTCATTTTGTTATTTGTTTTGTAGTTGTTTTGTAATCTTCTCTTTTTTCCTCCCTTTTAGTGAATGTGATTTCCTGTGATGATATGTTTTAATTTGTTGCTTTTAATTTTAGTGTATCTGTTTCTATGTGTTTTGAATTGAAGTTACCATGAGGCTTGTGAATAATATCTTATAACCTGTTTTTTAAAAACCAGTGACCATTAACGCTATTTGCATAAACATACAATAAACAAGCAAAGAGAAAACTAATAAAAAATCCATACTTTAAATTTACTTCCTCACTTTAAACTTATGGTTATTTCTATTCATATCTTATTATAGTATGTCTTGAAAAGTTATTATTTTTAATTGATTCATCTTTTAGTCTTTTCAAGATATGAATAGTTTACACACCACAGTTGCAGTGTTATAATATTCTGGGTTTTTCTGTGTACTTACTCTTACTAGTGAGTTTTGTACATTCAGATGATGGTTTATTGCTCATTAATATCCTTCTCATTTGTATTGAAAAACTCCCTTTAGCATATCTTCTAGGACAGATCTGGTGTTGATGAAATCCTTCAGCTTTTGTTTGTCTGGGAAAGTCTTTATTTTTCCTTCATGTTTGCTGGGTATGTTATTCTAGAGTAAAAGGGTCTTTTCTTTCAGCACTTTAAAGATGTCACGCTACTCTCTCCAGGCCTGTAAGGTTTCCATGGAGAAGTCTCTGGCCAAAGGTTTTGGAGCTCCATTGTATGTTATTTGTTTCTTTTCTCTTGCTGCTTTTAGGATACAGTTTTTCTCCTTGACCTTTGGAAGTTTGATTATTAAATGTCTTGAGGTAGTCTTATCTGGGTTAAATCTGCTTGGTGTTCTATAACTTTCTATAAACATACTTGAATATTGTACTTGAATATTGATGTCTTTCTCTAGGCCTGGAAAGTTCTCTGTTATTGTGCCTTTGAACACATTTTCTGCCCCATCTCTTCCTCTACCTCCTTTTTAAGGCCACTAATTCAGAGTTTTGTTTTTGTGGTTATTTTCTAGATCTTGTAGATGTGCTTCATTCTTTTTAATTCTTTTTTTCTTTTCTCCCATCTGACCATGTATTTTTAAATAGCCTGTCTTTAAGCTCACTAATTATTTCTTCTGCTTGGTTAATTCTGCCCTTAAGTGACTCTGATGTTTTCTTCAGTATGTCAATTGAGTTTTTCAACTCCTGAATTGCTGCTTAATTCTTTTCAATGATTTCAATCCCTTTGTTAAATTTATCTGATAGAATTCTGATTTTCTCTGTGTGTGTTATCTTGAATTTCACTGAATTTCCTCAAAACAGCTATTTTTGTCTGAAAGGTCACATGTCTGTCTCTTCCACACTGGTCCCTGATGTCTTATTTAGTTTTTTTTTTTTTTTTTTTTTTGGTGAGGTCATGCTTTCTTGGATGGTATTGATGTTTGTGACTGTTCTTTGGTGTCTGGGCATTGAAGAGAGGATTTATTGTAGTGACTGCATTCCCGGCTTGTTTGCACCCATTTGTCTTGGGAAGGCTTTCCAAGTATTCAAAGGTACTTGTGTGCTATAATTTAAGTTTTTGATCACTGCATCTATGTCTGCATTAGTGGGTACTCCAAACCAAGTAACACCGTGGATCTTGCATACTCATAGAGGTACTGCTTTGGTGGTCTTGGATAAGAGCCAGAAGAATTCTATGTATAATGAAGCAGAGACTCTTGTTCTCTTCCCTTACTTTCTCCTAAGTAAATGGAGTCTCTTTCTCTGTTCTGAGCTGCCTGGATCTGGGGGATGGGCGACACAGCTTCCCTGTGGCCACCACCATTGGGAATGCACGGGATCAGATCTAAAGCCAGCAAAACACTGAGTCTTGCCCAAGGCTCACCGTAAGCAGTGCCTTGTTAGTTATTATGTTTGCTCAAGGCCCTAGAGCTCTATAACCAGCAGGTGTCAAAGCCAGCCAGACGTGTATCTTTCCCTTCGGGGTGGAAAGTCCCCTCTGGTCTCTGGTGTGTCCAGAAATGCCATCAAAAAGCCAGGGCCTGACGTTGAAAACCTTAGGCATCCACCTAGTACTCTATTCTATTGTGGCTGAGCTGCCATCCAAGCCACAAGACAAAGTCCTTGCCATTTTTTCCCCCCATTTCCACAGGCAAAAGAGTCTCTCCCTGTGGCTAACACCACCCAGGCCCCCAGCAAATACTGCCAGGCTACTACTGATATTCGTTCAAGGCCCAAAGGCTCTTCAGTCATTCTGTGATGAATGCTGCCAGGCCTGGGACTCTCCCTTCTGGGTAGTGGGCTTTCTTCTGACCTAAGGCAGGTCCAAAAATGCCGTCCAAGGGCCAAGGCCTGGAATCAGGGACCCCTAAGAGGCTGCTTGGTTCTCTAGCTCACTGTGACCAAGCTAGTGCCTACGTGGCAAGACAAAGTCCCCTTTACTCTTTCCTCTCCTTTCTCAAACAGAAGGAGTCTCTTCTCGTAGCCACCACAGCTGGGAATGTGCTGGAGGACACCTGAAACCAGCATGTCTCTGAGTCTTCTCCAAATCCCAAGGCAAGTACTGCCTGTGTTCTGCTGCTGATTATTCAGGGCCCAAGTGCTCTGTAGTCAGCAGGTGATAAAACCTGTAAGGTCTAGGTCCTTCCCTTCAAAGTAATAGGTTCCCTTCTGTGACTAGAAATGTCGTGCAGGAGTTAGGTCCTGGAATCAGTGCCTCAGGACTCTGCCCAGTGACCGATCTTACTGTGGCTGTGAGGGTATCCAAGTTGCAAGACAAAATTCTCCTTCCTCTTCTCTCTCTTCTCCTCAAGTGGGGTAAGGAGTCTCTCCTAGACCCCAAGCTGTGTTGCCTGGGGTTTAAACGGGGTGGCAGGAGCACTTTCTTGACCACCTCTGTTGGTGTTTCACTACACTGCATGCCCCTCATGTCCACTAGCTCTAAGCCCAGCAAAGCATCAGGACTTGCCCAGGAATTGCAATCCTTGTGGCCCTGACTGCCTTTCAAGTTTACTTAGGACCCCAGAGTCCTTTATCCCATAGAGGCAAGACTTGCCTTAACTCAGGATCCAAGTGCTAGGATAGACAATTCCTGTCTGACTAGGGCTGGTGTAAATGCTCCCTCTGTGGTGCCAGCTGAGCTCTGCCACAGTCACTGTGCTCTTCCTCCCCAAAGTGTACAGATTCTCTCTCCTCAGCATGCAGCCACTGCCAGGGCTTGGAGGAAGGATGGTGTCAGCAGTTCAAGACTGTCTTTCTTACCCTCTTCAGTGCCTGTTTCAGTGATATGAAGTTAAAACCAGTTACTGTGATTGCTTGCCGAGTGTTGGTTCTTATGAAGGTGCTTTCTTGTGTGGATAATTGTTTAAGTTGGTGTTTCTGCAGGGTGGATGACCATTAGAGGTTTCTACTCAACCATCTTGCCCCACCACAGAACTTTATTTTTTACATCTACCTGCCAAGGTATTATGGTTGAAACGATATGATGTCTGGGATTTTCTTCAAAATAATCTAGGGGAAGGGTGAAAGGGAGTGGGGTATAGGTGAAACAAGATGGTTTTGAGTAGATAATTACATAAGAAAGGTTATGGGTATAGGGGATTTTATTGTACTATTGTTTATATATTTTAAACATTTTATAATAACGCCTCAAATTAAAAAAAAAATTGCTAAGGAAAAGAAGCAATTCCTTTATCCTCTTCTTTTCCTCTTTCTAATACTTTTCCTTTTCTCTCTCTCTTTCAGAAATGGAGGCTAGGAGAGATAGGTTTATGTAAGGCACACTGATTTCAAAACTTGCAGTTTCTGAGAAGATTATTAATTTCACATCCCTGCGATAACATCTGTGTGTGTATGTGTACATGTCCTTGTGTATTTTACTCGCAGTAAAAAAATAATAATAATTTTATTGTAGTCTCAAAGAAATGTAGAATCTGATGTGTATACACAACTGCAGAGTACATATACTCTATTTCTTATACTTTTAATTGAATGATTATTCTTGTGTATAAAGGTGATTTTCATTTGATTAACTGTAAATGGTAAAGTATACACATTTTTCTACCTTTAGTCCTGACCATACTGAAGATGTAAAATAATTGTAAGTTTCATCTCTGAGCATTTTTATCAAAAGGAGAGAAAGTTTTGTTTTTGTTTCTAATTATTCAAGAGATACATGATTCTGATTGTGAAAAAACCCTCAGAAATTGCTATAGATTTACACATCTTTATCTATATTTCCACATTATATGCTTTTAAAAATATATACATGGGAACATCTTGGCCAGGCGTGGTGGCTCAAGCCTGTAATCCCAGCACTTTGGGAGGCCGAGTCGGGTGGATCACGAGGTCAGGAGATCGAGACCATCCTGGCTAACCCGGTGAAACCCCATCTCTACTAAAAAAATACAAAAAACTAGCCGGGCGAGGTGGTGGGCGCCTATAGTCCCAGCTACTTGGGAGGCTGAGGCAGGAGAATGGCGTGAACCTGGGAGGCGGAGCTTGCAGTGAGCTGAGATCCGGCCACTGCACTCCAGCCTGGGCGACAGAGCGAGACTCCGTCTCAAAAAAAAAAAAAATAAATAAAATAATAATAATAATAATAAGTATAGAAAGCAAAAAAGGAAATCTTATTTCTCTGGCAAAGCATTTCCTTCAGAATATCCAGTATTTACAGCTTAGTTTGTATTGATTCAGAAATTGCTATAGATTTACACATCTTTATCTATATTTCCACATTATATGCTTTTAAAAATACATACATGGGAACATCTTGTATTTTTTTCCTGTGACTTTCTTTCTTTCTCTTAACAATAATCATTATCATATAATTTTTTGCAAACTTAAGTAGATTACCTCATTGTTTAACCACTTTGTTTTGGTGAATAGTATGGATGCAGTATAATTTAACTATATCCATACTGATAGATGTTTGTTTCTAGTGTTGGTATTACAAACAGTATAGTGGCACATGTCCTTGTACATGAAACTTTGTTGGCATATAAAAGTATTTCTGTTGGATAAATGCCTTCTTTTTTTTTTTTTTAGACAGAGTCTCGCTCTGTCTCCCAGGCTGGAGTGCAGTGGCACAATCTTGGCTCACTGCAAGCTCCACCTCTCGGGTTCATGCCATTCTCCTGCCTCAGCCTCCCAAGTAGCTGGGACTACAGGCTCCTGCCACCACGCCCGGCTAATTTTTTGTATTTTTAATGGAGACAGTGTTTCCCCATGTTAGCCATGATGGTCTGAATCTCCTGACTTCATGATCCACCCTCCTCAGCCTCCCGAAGTGCTGGGATTACAGGCGTGAGCCACCGTGCCTGACTGATAAATGCCTTCTTGTATAGGATAAATTCCCCAGAGTGGAATTACTGCCTCAAAAGTCTTATTTAAAATTATATTCAATACTACTAAATTGCCTTCTGAAAGCTATACAAATTACTTTCTCACTAGCAATGAATTTCAGAACCCATTCCCCTACATCCATGGTAATAATGGTTATTATCAATTTACCTAATTTAATTCAGTTTTATGTATAAAAAGTAGTCACTCATATTTTTTTGATTACTAGTCAGTTTAAACGTTATTTACAGACTTATGAACTGTTTATATTTCTTTCGTGAATTTCTCTCTGTGTATTCAAAACTTTTTTGTAGACACTCTTTCTATACAACAAATATTAAGTTTTCCTACTACAATTAATTTCAGATGTCTCTTTCAGTCCTTTGCTTGTGTTTAATTTTAATTGTAATAAACTTTGACATAGAGGAGTAAGTTTTATGGAATTTTTAGTTGTTGTTCTGTAGTGTTTCTCATTAAGAAAGTCTTCCTGCACATCAATATTTTAAAAATATGTATATATACCTATAGATAGATTTTTTCTTCTAGTAATATTACAGACTTATTTTATATATTTGACCTATGAACAATTTGCAATTTATTTTTTGAATAGGGTATAAGGTAGGTGTAGGATGCAGTAAAATTCTTCTTCAAAGGTTTTAGCCTGTTAACTTCCTTTAAAATCCAAGAGGGGAAAATCGTTAAGTACAATGAGTTCTGAGTTCCTCTTCAAAGAACCAATATGACAGCATGTTCAGCTTCCCTGTTCTTTGTTCCCCATTTTAAAGTTAACTTCCTCATTCTTTATGTCTCCTTGCTCCTAGTTTCAGCAAACAACCCCCTCCTAGCCTCTATCACCTGCTCTATCCTTAGTCATCCTTAGTCACCTGCTCTGTAACCATCCTTCCCACTGAAACTACTCACCCCACCACTCTAGCTCATACCTCTGCTTTCTTTAAAACAGCCAATTGAAATTAGCTTAGACTGTGCGGTCCAACCCCAGTCAATAGGGGAAAGACACAGCAGTAGGGACTAGCTGCATTAGGATAAGAACTCCTCCCCCTCCCTTGTACTGTGTGCTCTTGCCATTGCGTCATCTGTGAGATGCACCCTTCTATAGAAGTAAATTGCCTTGCTGAGAAATCTTTTGCCTGAGTGCTATTTTTGCTTGGTGGCACTGAGCATTTACTTTCAACAAATTTAGGGGCCCTCCTGGGATCCCGTTCTCCTCTGGGAAATAGTCTCTGATTACCTCTCGTGAGGAGACGCGTCCTGCTGCCTCATTGTGGTGGCCTCAGGGGCAAGGGATGAGACCCACCTGGTGTGATGAATAAACCCGGACTCTCAGCAATGTGGGAAGGAAAGGCCTACAAATAAAAACCACAGTGACCAGGTAACTCTGTGCACAGACCAAGGTAAAAAAAGCGGCAGGGGTGGTGAAGTATTTCTTTAGTGGTTGGGACCAAGATAAAAGCTGCGGGGGCAGTGAAGTATTTCTTGGTCGGGACATACCAAGGTAAGAAAAGCTGCGGGGGTGGTGAAGTATTCCTTGGTGGTTGGGACATCCTGGAAGTTGAAAGTGTGTGAGTGAGACACACAATTGAGTGCAGAGCAAGTGCAGAGTCTAGATCTAGTTCTGCGGTCACCTCATATGGCTTAAAGGTGGCTTGCCTATCATGGGGTTTATACTGACCTGCCTATGCTAAGAGGGACATGAAAATTCCCACAAGGGAAGCAGACGGAGAAGGACAAGGGAAAGCTGAAGGGTGCAAGAAATCTCTAATAGGAGAGGTTAAGTCCTGCAGACTCGCTACATTGCAAGAAATTTCTAGTAAGAGAGATTGAGCCCTGGGGACTCATGGAGAAACACTTTCTCCAGGATGGAAAATACAGCAAGTAGGACCAAAGATAGGAAGGATCATGATCATGATAATATCCCCTCTGATAGTCTCCTAGGCCTAATGTTAGAATATTGGAAGGATAACGGAAGCACCAAACACAAGAAAAAGCAGCAAATGATAAAATACTGCTGTTTTATTTGTACTAAAGAACCTTCCTCTTCTCAAGCAGCTGCCACCCCAGACCCTTCCCCTTCCCCTACTCATGTTATACCCCCCTGATAATCCTGATAATATCCCTCAGGAGGACTTCAGCATAAGATAGAATAATATAAGGAAGATATCCAAAATTTCCTTTCCCCCAGTACTTCCAAAGAGTCTACTCAAACTCTCTTTCCCTTAAGGGAAGTGCTTCTTGGAGGAGGGGGCATTGGCTTTGTGAATGCCCCCTTAACCAGCTCGGAAGTCTAAAATTTAAAAAAAAAAATCTTAAACCACTCTTAGATGGATCCTTATGAAGTGGCAGGTCAAATTGATCAGTTTTAGGACTTACATACTTGGGCCAAGTTAATGTCTATCTTACACATCTTATTCTCAGAAGAAAGGAACATGATATACAGGGCTGCTATGACCATTTGGGAACATGATCATCCTCCCCGTCAGAACATCCCAATGGCTGACCAAATTCCCAGCCCAGGATCCTCAATGGAATAACAATATAGCCCATCGAGGAACTGTGAAAGATCTTAGGGGAGACAGAAGTGAAATATAAAAACCAATCTGCTAATATCAAATTTCTGTTAATTCCAGAAGCAGGGACAAATCTATTAGGAAGAGATTTAAGGCTAAAATTAGGCTTCCAAACCAATTATGGAAAATTCCTCCCCTCCCTAAACTTTTTCCCACATTCATCCTGAGGCATGGTCAAAAGATAGGAATCGAGGAAAGTTATAGATTCTTCTGATTCATGTTAAATTAAAAACCTTAGAGAAGTAGTAAAGAGAAAGAAATACCCTATTCCTTTAGAAGCCAGGGTAAATTTATAACCTATAATTGAAGGTATTCTCCATGATGGGCTTCTTGAACCCTGTATGTCTCCCTATAACACTCCAATACTACCTGTAAAGAAGCCAAATGGGTCATACCAGTTGGTGCAAGACTTAGAGCTATTAATCAGATTGTCCAAACTACACACCCTGTTGTTCTCAATTCTTATGCTATTATCAGTAGGATTCCCATACAGCCACTAGTGATTGCAGTCATAGATTTAAAAGATGCCTTGCAGACTTGTCCGTTAGCAGAGGACAACCAGGACCTATTTGACTTTGAGTGGGAAGACCCTCACTCCGGTCAAAACAGCAATACTGATGGACAGTCTTACCCCCAAGGGTTTACAGAGTCTCCAAATGTATTTGGTCAAATATTGGAACAAGTCCTAGAGAAACTTTCCCTGCTCTTGCACACTTTCCCTTTCCCTGCCTTGTCTCTTCCAGTACATGGATAATCTTCAAATTTCAGGAGATGATAGAGAAGAAGTAGCAGCCTTCTCAACCCATGTCTTAAATTTTCTATGGGATGAAATGCTAGGGGTCTCAAAAAACAAACTCCAATTTGTAGAACCTAAAGTAAAATATTTAAGGTATTTAATTAGCAAAGGTAAATGGAAATTGGACTTGAATGGATTGAAAGCATCATACCCTTGCCTCTGCCGGAGACTAAACAAGAACATAGTATCTATCAGATACTGTCGTCTATCGATAGACTCTTATGCCCTAGAAAGAAAACCCTTATACAAAAGCTTATGCAAGACGAGCCAGACCCCCTCATTTGGCAATTACCAAAAAATCCGACAGGTGGAAAGGTTTAAAACATCTATTAGTAATTGCCCCGTCCTAGCTTTAGCCTCCTTAGAGTAGTCATTCCATCTTTTTCTCAACGTAAAAAAAGGTGTAGCCTTAGGAGTACTTACCCAAAAGCACAAAGGCCACCAGCAACCCATAGCCTTTCTATAAAAAATCCTTGACCCAGTAACCAGCAGATGGCCTGAATGCATTCAGTCTGTAGTGGCAACTGCTTTGCTAACAGAAAAAAGTAGAAAAATAACTTTTGGAGGAAACCTCATTGTGAGCACCCCTCACCAGGTCAGAACTATCCTAAGTCAGAAGGCAGAAAGATGGCTTACTGACTCAAGAATTTTAAAATACAAGGCTATCTTGTTAAAAAGAAAGAAAGAAAGAAAGAAAGAAAGAAAGAAAGAAAGAAAGAAAGAAAGAAAGAAAGAAAGAAAGAAAGAAAGATGATTTAACCCTAACCACTGATGATTCACTTAACCCTGTTGCCTTCTTAACAGGAAATCCCATGCCCCAGACCAAAAGAACTGGGGCATAGAAAATTAGATATCATTGATTGCCTATCAGACAAAAGTTAGATCAGATTTAAATGGAACTCCCTTTCAAACCAGAAGACACCTTTTTGTAGATGGTTCTTCTCAAGGGAAAAATAAGGAAAAGGCACAACAGGTACTCAGTAGTAGATGGAGACACCCTCACAGAAATAGAATCAGGAAGATTACCTAAAACTGGTCTGTGCAAACATGTGAATTGTTTGCAATAAATCAAGCCTTAAAATTTCTGCAAAATCAGAAGGAACTATTCATATTGACTCCAAGTATGCCTTTGGAGTAGACCATACCTTTGAAAATTTGGGCAGAGTGAGGCCTCACTAACAGTAAAGGCCAAAACAGTCCACTGAGACTTAATAATCCAAGTACTAGAGAACTTACAGCTGCCAGAAGAGATAACAGTTGTTCACGTTCCAGATCACTAGAAGAATCTTTCCTTCGGGAGCCAAGGATAACATAGCTGACCAAGTAGCTAAGTAAGCTGCCTCTTCTCAGGCAGCACCCATTTTCCACCCAACCCCTTATCTTCCCCCTCCAGCTGTAGTCCCTATCTTCTCCCCCAGACAGTAAGAAAACCTAAAAGAAATAGGAGCCAAAGAAAGCCATGAGGGAAAATGGGTACTACCAGACAAGAGAGAAATGCTGTCTAAGGCCCTCATGTGAGAGATATTGTCACAGCTACATTGAGGAACTCACTAGGGCCCCCAAGCTGCGTGTGATGCAGTCCTTTGAGTTTATGAATGCATAGGAATTTATACCCTTCCTAGAGAAGTTGCAGATAGTTGCACAGTGTGTAGAAAAACCAACAAATAAACTCTAAAGAAAATGGGAATACCACACGCTGTGGCATCTACCCTTATCAGGGAAAGTAGAAAGGCCTATTGCTCTGTTGAGAGTCCAAACTGCTCCCTGAAAAGACATAGGCCTATCCCCTTATGAGATGCTTTATGGATTGCCTTAATTTACATTCTACTACTGATCTTCCTACATTTGAAAAAAGATCAGTTTCTCAGAAATTATATACTTGGTTTATCTTCCACTTTCTCTTCCCTCAGAACTAAAGGTCTTTCAGCACAAGTGCCACCCCTAGAGTTTTCAGTACACCAACATCAGCCTGGGGACCACGTCCTCATCAAAAGCTGGAGAGAAGAAAAAGCTTGAACTGGCCTAGGAAGGACCTTATCTAGTGCTCCTAACTACTGAAACTGCAGTTTGGACAGCAGAAAAAGGAAGGACCCATCACACCCTAGTCAAGAAAGTGCTGTCCCCTCTAGAGTCATGGGCCATAGTCCCAGGGGAAATCCCCACCAAACTAAAGCTAAGAAAAATTTACCTGTCTTTCATCTGTTCTATTACTCCTTCTTCTTTCCTCATTCTATTGCTGACCACCTCATTATTAATGTAACCAAGTCAATTTCACCTCAAACTGTTACATTTGATGCTAGCCTTGTTATACCCTGTGGAGACTTGTTAAGTCAAAGACTGCTCTCCACTTCAGAAAAGTACCTCTGTCCTTCCTGGCTCTACTCAGACTGGGCATTAGTAAATCGGGATCATTTGGTCTGGAGAGATTTCAATGAAGACCCCAGTGTCAACTGGGAGTCGTGTCCCACCCGAGACAGAGCTTTTATGCTGCAGTTGGTCCAACGTTCTGTGGACCACTAAAGAGCAAGGATGGACTGCCTCAACCAGTAGTTGTAATTTCCTAAAGCGATACATTCATTTTACTAAAGGAACAGCTTCCCCTAGCTGTCAGCTAAACCAGTACTATCCAATACAGGTTATTATCTCAAACCCTCAAAGTTCTTCCCCTTCTTTAAGCCAACTCCCTTCTTTAAGCCAGTTTTATGGTATAGGGGCTGAGGCTTCAGGAACAGACTATCTGATTCTTGAAATACCCTTCATTGATCCCCCACCGCCTACACCTTCCCCTAAGCCTTCTTCCAAAACCTCTCACAATGAAACTGTTGTTCCTCCTCCATGTAATGACCAGACCAAGGTAGCTATTGTAGAAGTTAAAGACCTAAAACAAACTTTGGCAACTGAGACAGGACATCAAGATGCTAATGCCTGGTTGGAATGGATCAAATATTCCATCCGCACTTTAAACAAAAGCAATTGTTATGCTTGTGTGCATGGCAGGCCAGAGGCCCAGATTCCCCTTTCCACTAGGATGGTCCTTCAGTCAACCAGGCATGGGCTGTATAGTAGCTCTTTTCCAGCGTTCCACAGCCTGGGGTAACAAAGTCATGTAAAGCTCCCTCTTTGCTATATCCCAAAGTTCAACAACCCTGTGGGTCAGCCCCCGAGGGCCATCCAGCTTCCATTT
Source organism: Macaca nemestrina (assembly GCF_043159975.1). NCBI lineage: Eukaryota > Metazoa > Chordata > Mammalia > Primates > Cercopithecidae > Macaca > Macaca nemestrina. Next base: position 107,415,923 of record NC_092134.1, read on the forward strand.
CCCGACACTAAGTTCATTTCATGTCTCTCATGACAAGGAGGGAGCTTAGTGTTCCTTGGAGACCTAAAAGGATGCAGTGAGCTTAAGACTTTCCAAGAGCTTACCAATCAGTCAGCTCTTATTCACCCCCGAGCAGATGTATGGTGGTATCGTGGCAGACCTCTACTGGACACTCTGCCAAGTAACTGGAGCAGCACTTGTGCTCTAGTCCAATTGGCTATCCCTTTGGCCCTGGCATTTCATCAGCCAGGAAAAGGAAAAACACAACATCATAAAGCAACAGAAGTTTCTTATGAGTCTTACAACTTCCACGTTTATTTAGATGCAATTGGAGTCCCAAGAGGAGTACTAGATAAATTTAAAGCTCGAGATCAAACAGCTACAGAATCTGAGTCAATATTTTCATGGGTGACAATTAATAAAAATGTAGATTGGATAAATTACATCTATTATAATCAGCAATGGTTTATTAATTACACCAGGGATGCTGTTAAAGGGATAGCTGAACAATTGGGGCCGACTAGCCAGATGGTCTGGGAAAGCAGAATGGCTCTAGATATGATACTAGCCAAAAAAGGTGGTGTTTGTGTTATGATTAAAACTCAGTGTTGTACCTTTATCCCAAACAACACTGCCCCCGCAGTAACAAGGGCCTTATAAGGACTTAATGCTTTAATCCAATGAATTAGCTAAAAATTCTGGAGTTGATAACCCTTTCTCAGGATGGCTAGAAAGGTGGTTTAGTAAATGGAAAGGAATCATAGCTTCAATTCTTACTTCTCTTGCAGCCGTAATAGGTGTACTCATTCTTGTTGGGTGTTGTGTCATACCATGCATCCATGGGCTGGTACGAAGACTTATAGAAACAGCACTTACTAAAACCTCCCTTAACTCTCCTCCACCTTATTCAGATAAGCTTTTTGTTTTATGGATCAAGTCGAGCAGCAAAACCAAGACATGTTAAAAAGGTTTGAAGAGGAAGGACTATGAAAATCGAAAGGGGAAAGATTGTAGAATACAGTAAAATTCCTCTTCAAAGGTTTTAGCCTGTTAACCTACTTTAAAATCCAAGAGGGGAAAATCTTCAAGTACATTGAGTTCTGAGTTCCTCTTCAAAGAACCAATATGTCAGTATGTTCAGCTTCCCTGTTCTTTGTTCTGCATTTTAAAGTTTATCTTTCTCGTTCTTTACATCTCTTTGCCCCTAGTTTCAGTAAACAACCCCCTCCTAGCCTGTATCACCTGCTCTGTTCTTAGTTATCCTTAGTCACCTGCTCTGTAGCCATCTGAAACTACTCACCCTGCCACTCCAGCTCGTACTCCTGCTCTATTTAAAATAGCCAACCAGAATTAGCTTAGACTATGCAGTCCAACCCTAGCCAATAGGGGAAAGACACAACAGGAGGGACTAGCTGCATTAGGATAAGAATCCCTTCCCCTCCCTTGTCTGGTGTGCTCTCGCCATTACTCCATCCGTGGGACATACCCTTCTATAGAAGTAAATTACTTTGCTGAGAAAACGTTTTCCTGAGTGCTATTTTGAGTTGGTGGCACTGAGAATTTACTTCCAATGTAGGGATTATTTTTTTCCAACTTGATTGCTAATTCTCTTAAGAGCATTTATTAAATAAATGATCTTTTCCATATTTATTTGAATTGTCAATTTCAACATAAACTATTTTCATTAAGACAGATTTTTTTCAAACTAATTATTTTGCCAACACAATAGTTTTTGTTGATTTTAATCAGCAGAGCCTTCATAAACATTGACATTTATTGTTGGTATGTATCATGCATATAGTAATATAAATAATAGACATTTTATGAATAATTTTCATAAGGCTCAGGTATTCATGCACATTTCCTCTTCTTTGTGAAATTTAGAATCCCAGATCCCTGCTGGCATTTTACTAAAATTTCATTGGATTCATAGAGTAATTTCAAAAATTGTATTTTAATTTATTGGCAAAAGTAAAATGTATCTATTTAGTTGGGGCTTTTTTACACCTTTCAGTCAAATTTGATAGTTATATTCCCATAGCTATTAGATGCTTCTCACCATGTTCCTTCTATTTCTGGGAAAAGAAAATGTATAAGATGAGTCTAAAACATGTTTTCAGACCAGAAAGCAAAGAAGCTGTCAAAGACTACTAGAGTTATGTCAAAAAGACAAGTTGAATAAATACCTAGTCAAAAGATGAGAAAAAGTGGTTACAAATAAATCCAGTATCTTCAGTAGATTGATTTGAGAATGTTTCAATCCCTATGTATATAGTGACACACACAAAATTACTCGTTAACTTTGGAGATTGCTAAGGAACTCATTATTTGAAAAAACTGGCAAATAAAGAGAAAAAAAAATCAAGCATTTATCATACCTTTCCTATCTAAACTGAACAATGGGGTAGCCAAATATTTGATATAGGAATGTTTCCATGTATTTATTTATTTATTTGCTTCTGATAAAAAATTATTGCCATTTTGAAAAATTTTGTTAATTAAATGCATTGGGTAATGTAGCAAATGCTCAAGGAATGATAGCTATTACGATGATTATCATGCAGGTAATTCTTTTGGACATTTGGAGTTGGAGTAGTTGTAATCAATGGTTGCTAACATAACATAAGAACAGACATTCTGTACATCCTAATGAAAATCTACAATATCACTTATCAGTACTCTTACCATATGAAAAATGAAAATGAATCTGATCAAGCCTTTAGATCCAACTATGAGTTTATTAAAAAATACAGGGATAGAAGAATATTTTAACAGATAAAGCAGAAACGCATTTAATGAAACAAACACTGTGAAAAATTCTACAGGACAAAAAACCCAACTCTTTCAATAGCAAGAACTCCCCTCCCCCTGAAAAAAAAAATCACAAGAAAAAATATAGAGGGAAAACTGTAGAATACAAGAGACCTAAGAGGCTTATCAAACAACTAAAACACCTGTTTTGTTCGCTGATTCCAACAAACTAAGACAATGGTTAAATGTGAACTAACTGGAAATAAGATGACATATGAAAATTACTGTTACTTTTTTTTTTTTTTTTTTTTGAGACAGGGTCTCATTCTGTCACCCAGGCTGGAGTGCAGTGGCATGATCTTGGCACACTGCAGCCTCTGCCTCTGGGGTTCCAGTGATTCTCCTGCCTCAGTCTCCTGAGTAGCAGGCATGTAGCACCATGCTCGGCTAATTTTGTATTTTCAGTAGAGATGGGGTTTCACCATATTGCCCAGACTGGTCTGGAACTCCTGACCTCAAGTGATCCACCCGCCTCAGCCTCCCAAAGTGCTGGGATAACAAACGTGAGCCACAGCGCCCAGCTGATTGTTATTTTTTAAATGATATAATGAAATTGAAGTTATTATTTTAAACTGCATTCTGGGGGGATTCCTTTACTTCATCTTGCATCGTAAGAATGTAATCTTTACTGATACTTATATTGCTGTTAAGACAATTTGTTGAATTTCTTCTATTTTAACAATCACTTTTTATAGTTCCCTAAACTCCCTTTCCTAAAAGTTCACTAATGTTTTATGATTGTAATAGCTTTTAAAGATTTCTTTTCAGACATTATGTTTTAATGTATTTAAATTTATTCTTCAACTCGTTCATTTTTTCCCATGAAAGTTGTTGAATGCTGGATGTTTTGTTGACTGAATGTAGTGATTCATCATGTTGACTTTCCCTCAATTTTTACAACTCTTCTTTACATTTTCATATTTTTCAATAAATGTAATATCTAAAGTAAGACCTGATATATATATATAATCATATATATATATATATATATGAATTACCTAGATAAAGAGTATGGTAGGAAGTGATTGAAGTGAGAAAAACTCAGAGCTAGAATGGAAATGCACATTGCTTAGTATGGCTGAAATAAAATTGCTAAAGAGATGTGATTATAATACAGTAGGCCAGAGAGTTATAATAGAATAAAAACCAAAAACATGTCGGGCAAGACTTTTTGTGCCACATAGGACATTTTAGACTGGGTTCTAAAATCAATGGGTAGTAATATTCAAATTTGTGGCTTATAAAGATCAGTGTGGGAGAGTGGTTTCCAAGCAAATAGAAAGCAGTCTCTTAAGAAAATTAGCTTTTGAGATAGAGGCTTTGTTTAATAGCTGTCTTCACAACTTACATAAGCTTTGTATATTAGGGCAAGTTATGTCACCATACCTTTCTAAATTTCAGTGCCTTTCAAAAATTGTAGCTAATAACACCTAGCTCACAGGGTTGTTGAAAGAATTAAATTAGATCATCTTTCATTGCACTTACCATGATAATGTAGTAAATGCTCATGGAATGATAGCTATTATGATGATTATTATGCGGGTTAATCTTCTTTTGGACATTTGGAGTTGGAGTAGTTGTAGGATATTTTAAAAAGCCAAGCAACTGGCATTTTAATCTGGTCAGAGGTTCTTAGTGCACACCAAATATCCTCTATTTTCTCACCTTCCTTGCAGTAAGTTTGGACCATATGATTAGTTCTGGCCAATGAAATATGAGAAGTGACATATGTCCATTCCATAAGAAACTTGTAAGTCATATGTTTCAGAAGATATGTATAAAACAAAGAGGTAGGATACCTGATTTGCACAGGATTGTGGTGTGAGGGGAAAGGAAAACTTTACCGTGTTAAGTTACTAAGATTTGAGGGTTTACTTGTTACTGCCTATCCAATCTTGTTAATATTCAAATTGACCAAAATGATAGATGGTAGAATGGAGAACATAGAAAAAAAATTTAAACCACTGGAATATAGCCAAAATGTTTTTAAGAAAGAGCTTGTGATTTGGCTATGGATAAAATGGGAAAATTTTTAGACATTAAAAATAATAAAATGTAGAACAAAGAGAACATATTGAAAGGGCAAATTCCAAGGCCCTACCACAACAATTTGAATCTTTTACAAGTGACCCAGATGATAAAAAGTTTGAGAATCCCCGATCCATAAGAAGGCTTCAAGATATTACTGAAATAACTAAAATAGAAGACAGAGTGCTTAATAATTACCATGTCAAACATAAAAATAAAGTGTTAGGAGAGCTGATAGTATGTTTCTAAGATATGTCCATATCTAAGTCTTTATTAGCAGTAGGAAAAGTATGAAGAAGGTGGCATTTGAGATGGAACATTAAAGGATACGATTTTGGTAGATGAATATGGGCAAATGAAGGGAATGGCACAAGCTGAAGGAGAGTAGAGATAGGTATTGCACCTGTACCTAAGGTAATCTGATAGCTGATATTTATATGTATAGTGCCTAACAAGCTTTAGGAAGAAGATCCTTAAATTTAGGTTTCCAGTTCTAATTCCTCCCACAAGATCCTGACATGAAGACAAATGTTAGACTTTTTTGGTTTAATGTATACTCCCACACTTGACTTTACACTACAAAACCTTAGATGTACTTTTTGAAAATGACAATTTCATGATTAGAGAAGAGGAATTTTTCTGCTCATATAGGATGATTTTGTCATAAATTTATAATGCTGACTTTACACTACAAAAACTTAGACATACTTTTTGAAAATGACAATTTCATGATTAGAGAAGTAGAATTTTTCTGCTAATATAGGCTGATTTTGTTATAAATTCTTAAATTTAGGTTTCCAGTTCTAATTCCTCCCTCAAGATCCTGACATGAAGACAAATGTTAGACTTTTTTATTTAATGTATACTCCCACACTTGACTTTACACTACAAAACCTTAGATGTACTTTTTGAAACATCTGATGTGATTGATTTGAAACAGGATGTGATTGATATTTACATCCTGTGGTAGTTGAGTTCAGTTATACCATTGAAACCTAGAACAATGCAATGCTTTAAAAATCAACTTCTCATATTCTTAAATGTTCTGTGTCTACTTATTCTGGAGAATTGTAAGTTACTTGCAGGCTCTGGGGGAAAAGGCTTTTATATTTTAACATAGGTGAGAAATCAGCAATCTGAGTCAATTGTTTGTGATGCCACTTTGTCATCTGCAGCTACCACTAAGGCACTTACACAATATTTCTGTAACTACTGTTTAGTACATTACTGTAGAAACACATGTGTGCATACAAATATGTCTTTTGATTCAAACATTAATTTTACCTCAATTTCCTCCTTATTTGGGAAGGTTCCTCAAGTCACATCTATAGGGTCCCTTGAAGCAAGTGTCATAACCTGGAACAGAAATATTCTGCATGTAAAACTCTGTGTTAACATTTCCTGCTATTTAAAATAGAGAGAATGACTTTTGTAATTTCCTACAATTCCTTGGTAGGAACAATATAAAAAGGCATAAAAGTTTTATGATTAAAACTTTTCAAGACACCATCTTGCAATAAAACCAAGTCTTGGAACAAGGCACGTATTTTCCATCTAATTTTAAGCGCAGTTACGTAGTGCTACTTAATGCCAAAATCGAAGCAGGAAATAAGAAATTCACTTTGCCTTGTAAAGAAGGTATTAAATGGATGTCCCAAGCTTCAGCATTTATGGGTCATTAGGCTACCATTTTAAGACACTGGACTTACAATATTAGCCTTTTCGTCAAGTGGCCCATATGGTTGTATTTTCTGGCCTAAATTTCAGACTTGATAATGACTGACTTAGGAACTAGGGAGAAGAAGCCTACAGACTTTTGGTTTAATTTAAGAAATGCTCTTACTTTGAATGAGCTTAATTTTCTCTGGATAAAGTTATGTGTGTAAGATAATGGGGTGGGTGGAACAGTTCATTACTTTGGGTGTGCACAGCTAACAAAATCATTCTGCTAGGGTGTTTCTTCCTAGTTCATTCATTCATTAACATTTTTAAAGAATTTTTTCTATGCTAAGGGTACTATTGTAGGTGCTAAGAGTAAATAAAGAAGTGACTAAGACACAGTCTAGTCCCTGGTCTCCAGAAATCAACACAGCTCAGTGAGAGTTAAATATCACCCTTATATCCAGGAGAGGTTTCATATTATTGATCACTTAAATTTGGTGTTTGCTACTGACTTATGCAAGTAAGTATGATTGGAAGAAATTCTGTCTCTTGAGAAGGCATCATATTGTAAACTGCTAATATAGAGAAGGAACAAATTTTCCACTCTACAAAATGTATGTTCCAAAAGACAACTTTATTTTTTCTGTAACTGAACTTAGTTTCAGTCTCAAGTTCCTTTTCTGCCCAGTGGTGGGGAAATCTAATCTTGTAAATTTAGGGTAAACTCAATTAATTTATGGTTATTATTATCCTATTATATTTCTCTAGGCATTTAATTTTCTTGAGGCTTGCATAACATCATAAAAACATAAGTCCAAGATCTGTTATTACGAATAAAAATAAGAATCCATTTATGTTTGCTTCCTGTCCCTCTGTCTGTCTCTGGCCTCTACTTCATTATTTTCTCTCCTGTAAGGTAAGTTCCTTGGACAGAAGTAATTTTAGTATACCATGACGGTCATGAAGTTTCAATTAGTACTCAAGGCAGTCAACTTTTAACTAGCTAACAAAGGAATGGATCTGTTGAATTAGAAGGTGTGACAACCAGTTGGACATATAATTCTTTTTTTTTTTTTTTTTTTTTTTTTTTTTTTTTTTTTTGAGACAGAGTTTTGCTCTTGTCGCTCAGGCTGGAGTGCAATGGCACAATCTCAACTCACTGCAACCTCTGCTTCCTGGGTTCAAGCGATTCTCTTGCCTCAGCCTCCCAAGTAGCTGGATTACAGGCACCTGCCACCACACCCAGCTAATTTTTGTATTTTTAGTAGAGACAGGGTTTCACCATGTTGGCCAGGCTGGTCTCAAACTCCTGACCTCAGGTGATCCACCCACCTCAGCCTCCCAAAGTGCTAGGATTACAAGCATGAGCCACTGTGCCTGGCCTGGACAGATAATTCTTACCTGGCATTTTGAGACCATTCAGTTGGCTGGTATTCAGTAGTTACAGGTTTGTGGTACAATAGGCTGATTTCCACAAGATTAGGTTTACTGCAATCTCAATGTTGTAGGCTTGCAATGTTGAGAGATTGTTGTCATATAAAACAGTAGAAGACTCAATTACACTGCAAGCCTGGAGACAAATTCTTGTGAGGGTGAGGTGTTCTCCTATAAGATGCCTAATATCCTCTGAACTCATTAAATGGTGCATTCTCTCTCATAGTCACAGTATTTGCTTTTATACAACTCTGGGATCTTCTTGTCTACATGTTTGAGAATCCATGGAGGAATGCTTTGACTAGAGATTCTATAAGAGTTCCATTGAACTGGAATCTGAGATTGCTGCCAGACAATTCTAGACTCCAAATGACATTTAATGAAAGACAAAATAGGATTATGGTGTGGGCTTGGGTGACTTAGCCTGACTCTCAACAGGAAACAGGTTTGCTACTACAAGCAGGAATGAAAAATAGTATGGATAGAGCCCAGGAGATCTCTGGTGCATCCGTGTTTATTAAGTTGAATAAAAAGCAATATCATAGAGGCAAGACTTCCAGGAGTTGGCTTCTAAGAAATGCAGTTGTAGGCCATAAACTTAGGCAATAAACTCAGACCAGATTAGATGTTAGCTAAAGGAAAAAAAAAGAAACAAGTAAATGAGAGAATTAATGAGATATGGAGATTGTCAATACCAACTATGGCCTTATAACCAGTTATAGATACAAAATAGAGTATACCTGCATTTTTTTCTTGCAGTCATATGTACACACACACACACACACACACACTCACTGGTAATTATCTCTCTGGTAATTACTCTCTTTTCTTTCCTGTCATATTATTTGATGTTAGTTCATAGTTTAAAGATTATCGAGGCAGAATTATGTTGAAATAAAAAAGGAATGGGCATTCCCTAGAGATCTTGAAACTGAATGTGGTAACTTGTAAGTCTTTGTGGAAGAAATGAGTGTATATTTGATGTGCAAGGCATAGTTATGATGTGCCACATGTGATCACACAGGTAGTTTTATACATCCAAATATATATTTGGAAGTGTTGAAAGGAAAAGAACTAGATATTTTTTGTATGCCAAGTGCTATAATTCTTTTCTACATTTGGATTATTCTTACTTTGTTAATTTTGGTGGGAGACACACTCCATCTCTCAATATAAATTCTAATAAATTCTTTATTTTCAATTTCCCAACTTTCCTTGCATCTGAGGAATAGACATCTGCTCTTAACCGAATGTCCCAAGATAAATAGACTAGAGTAGTTTGTCTTTGCTAGTGATGGCAGTGATGTAATTGGTGTAGGTAGTGGTGGCAATGGTGAAGAAATGGCAGTTGAGGTGATGAAAATGAAGACAATGGTAGCAAAAATGGCAGTCTGGTCTGTGGGGCTACATGGGAGTCAATTTTCCAAGTACAATAATGGAAGTGGTAGTAGGGGCAGTATTACGTAGCTGCTCTAATAATAGCAACAATATAAGGGCAACATCTGATATTCATTGGCGTACTCATTAGACCAGTCGTGAGGTGTGATTTTGGGGTATTTTAACTTCACTGTCTCAACTTCATTGCCTTGAGACTGGTTCTCTTGAACTCCTAGTGATTCTGGGAGCAACCCAATATATAATTAATTTAATCAATTTTCTGCTTAAATAAACCAGAGTCGGCTTTAGTTGCTTCAATTAATAACTTGACTGATAAGACCTGTTGATTTAAAGCCTTTCTCTGAGAGAAGGAAGGGGGTCAGGGAGAGGTTTGTCAATTTTTCTGACAACTAAAATTTCTTCATTCTTCTCTGATTAAATTATCCTTTTGGATAAAAGCCTTGCAATTTCCTCCCCATATCTAGATTAAATCCACAAAAACCCTTTCTCCAATAACACACACACATATATATATACACACATATGTGTGTCTGTGTGTGTGTGTGTGTGTGTAACTTCCCCAAATACTAGATTACTCTTTTCTTACCTCCAATAGAAGTTTTCTTATATGCTATCATCTGGGATTTCTTTTTTGGGGGGGTTCTCTCATTTAAAAAAAAATCTTAAGTGGCTTATAAAATCTTATTTTTAATCAAGGTGTTGACTCAGTGTGAGAGAGAAAAAAGCAAAAAGACTACTTAAATAAAACTGAAAAAGACCTTTAATTAAATGCTGTGTACCTGGAAATTTTGGACTAAGTTTAATACAAGTTAAAAAAAAAAGTAAACTACTGTATATTTGTTACAAAAAGGATCAATGACAATTACCCATTTGGAAAATGATAAATACTTCATGCTTCTTGAAATTAACTTGATTATAACATATATTCATTTGAAAGAAAAAGATAACATTTTAAAGGGGCACTACACACGTGCAAGAGAAAAAAACAGAAAATTTCCAAATTCGATATGTTTCTTTATATTATGATTTACAGTAATTTAAAGAAATATGTCTACCACTATATCATTTTTTTGTTTTTTAACTTACTTTTTGTTCTGAAAAATTTAATAATAAAAGTTACACCTCTTATCAGAAAAAACACTCCCACAACAACATTTTGCACATAATTTTATGGGATTCACGGGACCTTTGAAGTCCCTTCATTAATCCCTTTTTAGGATCCTTGGTTATCATGTTAAACATCTCTAATCTAATCTACAAAAAGAAATTCAATCAATTTTTCAGCCAATTATGTTTAAATTTATATTATTGTGGTATTGATTTAATATCTTATTTAAGAATATAAGCTTAACTTATTATAAATAATAATCTTATTCCATTGAGTATCTTATGAACAGAGTTTGAGGAAGCATAATACGTTAAAGAATAAATGCCATTAATTCTTTTTAAAACAGGGTCCTATTTCTATTTGATTGAAGTAGTACTCTAAATAGTAGAAAGGGCAAAGAAATCTTTAGTTAAAACAAAAGTAATACAAAAATTTGAATCTGAACAGTCACAGCTGTTCACAACAGCAGGAAGTAAAGTTATTTTAAGAAAGTCCGTTAATGATTATTTGCACTCCCCCTAGAAGGTAGGCATGTGCCACCTGCTGGTTAGCTAGTTTGAGCTGAGAATATTATCAGAATGTTACATGCATGAGTCAGGAGCCTGGAGTGTGGATATACTTTTCCAAAACAAAACCTGTCGAGAGTCTATGTATGTATGTATGTATGTATGTATCTATCTATCCATCTATCTATCTATCTTCTATCTATCCATCTTCTATCTAGCTCTCTATCCTCTATCTACTCTTCCAAAAGAAGGTATTTCTATTGTAGCATAACTCTAAATGCCCATAGATTTAATTTATGAAGCTATGATGTTAGTTATGTATTGAACTGAAATCTACTTGCTGTACAAACCTAAATGTTTGCTTTGGTGCTGTTGTTTTCTCTATTTATTGAATCTCCCTTTCCACCAAAGGAGATGTATTATTAGAGAGTTTTCAATCAAATTACAAAAATAATCCTTGGGCAAGGACTTATCTATTTATCTATCTTTCAGAGCCTGAGACAGAGATAAATACTAAATGACCTCTCAAGACCTCTTATGGTGATGTTTGAAGATTTATGGACAATTACTTGAACTAAACATGTATAAGATCATAAAATAAGTCTTCATACACTCAAAACTGTTTTTATATAATCCTTTTTATCAGACAACATTGTAATTGGATTATTAATCAATAATAGAAAGGTGATAAGATACTCTTTTGAGAAAAAAAGACAGCATACAATCAATTGGTTAAAATGAAATTTGTAAAGTATTATAAAGCAACAGTCAGCCCTCTGCACCTGTGAGTTTCACATCCATGGATTCAATCAACCACAAATAAAGAATATTTTAAAAAATATTTCATTTATGTACAGACTTTTTTCTTGTCATTATTCCCTAAAAAGCACAGCATAATAACTATTTACATAACATTTACACTGTATTGTTGTACTAATATAAATAATTTAGAGATGCTTTAAAATATACTGGAGGATGTGCAGGGATTATATGCAATACTGTGCCATTTTATATCAGAGACTTGAGGATGTTGGTGTCCATATGGGTCCTGGAACCAAGCCCCCTGGATACTGAGGGGCAACTGCACTCTATATTAAAACTTGTGGAATGCAGCTAAAGCAGTATTATAGGGAAATTCATGGCTTTAAGTCCTTGTATTATAATACAAAAAAGTGAAAAACTAAACATTAAACTTAGTAACTCAGAAAAAATGAAAACAGAGACAAAAGACACACAAGAAAAGAACAAAAATGGAAAGAACGGAAATTAATAAAATAGTAAATAGATAAAATGATACACAATTATAGGCTGTGTCAGCAGAGCTAAATGATTATGAGCAATTGTAAATGCTATGGACATACAGAGGAGGAACAGATTGGCTATGAGGGAAGGGAAGATAAGTGCTATAGTGAGAAGAATTCAACCTTTGGAGTTATTTGATTGGAGCCATTTGCCACTTGCTCTAGATATGTGACCTTTAAGTCACGGAGCTTCCCTAACTCTAAATTTTCTTACGTGCGATGGGATTAAATAATACCTATTTTAAATAATACTTACTTCACAAGGTTTTGGTGAGAAGTAGTTGTTGACCTTATTTAATATACATCAACTTTGACTCTCACTGCCTCACGAGTGATCTGATACAGCAAATTTCATTTGAGGTTCTGAAATGCTTAATGTATACATTTTTACATGTCATTCATAGCTTATAATACATATGTACAAAACAAAACATCTTTATTATTAGAATTCTAGATTTTAAAAACTCTCTGAATTGAAAAATCATACTGCCTCCCAGTTAACTTTGCCGATTTTCCTTCACATTTAAAAAAAAAACCCTCCCATTTTTAATCTGTTCAATACATATTTACCGTAAGTCACTGTGTGCTAGACCCTGGCCTCAGCAGTCAGGTGTATTGGCTCACTGTCAGCTGATGGATGGCCATGGTCTCTCGGAAGCTGACTCAATTATTTTTTTGTGGGTCATTTTGTTTTGGGTGAAAACATGTTTTGTGTTTGCAATTGTGGAGGGCCAGGTAGACATCAGTTGCAACCAGAAACAAAAAAAGAGCGTATGTGAAGTTTTTAATGTTGTTTTAATTTTTTCCCCAGTGGTTTGACTATGTGTATTGGACTACATACAACTTTTTGCTTCCTTAACCAAATCTATTTATGTGGACCTTTTATACTGTTGTTAACCATCTGGAACTTTATCTTTCACTTGCAAATTCTGGAGTCATGGAGCTACCATTTGTGTGAAAAATAAAGCAGGTTTATGAAAAGAGATTTGCACTGAAGATGTATCTAGCATTCCATATATTGAAGTTACATAATATCCTGCTATTTTTGGCTATAGTCATAATAAAAAAAAAGTGGCAGAAAAAAGTCTTTTGTGAAGAATAAGAATATTTCGTCCTTCCAACCTGTGATTCTTTGAATGTTAGTGTAGTATCAAGAAAGAAAATATATCTTTTTTTTTTTTTTTTTTTTTTTTTTTTTTTAAGACGGAGTCTCACTCCATCACCCAGGCTAGAGTCCAGTGGAATGATTTTGGCTCACTGCAACCTAGGGGCATGTGCCACCATGCTCAGGTAATTTTTGTATTTTTAACAGAGACGGTGTTTCACCATGTTGGCCAGGTTGGTCTCAAATTCCTGACCTCAAGTGATTGCCCTCCTTGGCCTTGTAAAGTGCTAGGATTACAGGCGTGAGGCACCGCACCCAGCCACCAAATTTTTAAAAATTTTAAAATCCAATGTAGTCATCAATCTTGGCAATCAGAACAATTAACTGCCCAGCTAATACAATGAGTCACACTAGAAATGCTTCTTAAAACAAGCATAACAACCACCACCACACCCACCATCACCAAAACCTAAGATTTAGTGGAAAATGGTTTTAGTGGCCTCTTGAAGGTAAGCCATTCTAAAATATACATGGAATTAATGAATAGACCTTTTAAATATTAATTTTTCTTTTCAATGTTTGTTGACATTCTTTGACCTGTTGACTCATGCTGGGATAAGCATGAGTTTTCTTGTACTGATTTTAAAAGCTCCTAATAGAGAAACATTGAGATCCTATAAACACCAGACAGAATGCATAGAAATCAGTCTTTTTCTCACTGCCATATGGAGAGCTACTATACCAAAAATGTAGTATCCCAGAGGCCACTACAAATCTGTGGCATAGTGTGATATTTCATAGTTTATGAAAAGAAAGCAGAAGGAGGCAGAAAGAAAGGAATGGTGGGAAGGAAAGTGAGAGAAAACACACCTGCAAGTAAGACGCTTTTAGCGTCTTTGTGGCCAGTGGTTTGGAAAGGATCGCTGTTGGGGTAAAAAACAAGCAATAGTTGGAACAATTGAATTGCTTGAATATTTTCCCAAAGATCTAAGAAATATTTATTATGTATTTAAAGAATTAAGAGTTTTAGCTAACTGTATGTATCATAACAAAGATTTGAGAATAAAAGCTGTCTTCCCTCAATTGAGTGACAAGGTCACTTAATAATCATTTTATCCAGCCAGGCGCGATGGCTTACACCTGTAATACCAGCACTTTGGGAAGCTGAGGTGGGCAGATCATCTGAGGTCAGGATTTGGAGACCAGCCTGGCCAACATGGTGAAACCTCATCTCTACTAAAAATAAATATTCTTTAGTATGCCTGCCTGATATTCAACTGTGAAACATGCTTTATCAAATTCCTTACTGATGAACACTTAATTTGTTTCCAGTCTTTTGATATTGTTTACTGGTGTAATAGGTAACCTTAGGCAAATATAATTTCACATTTGCAAACATTTCTGTACAATATATTCCTCAATTGGAAATGCCAGGTTAAATGGTATGTGCATTAAAAAAAAAAAAACCTTTATTGAGGTTTTATTGACATACAATAAACTATACATAATTAAATTGTTCATTTTGATACATTTTGACATATGTGTTCAATCAAGAAAGCGCCACCACAGTCAAGATTATGATTATATCCATCACTACCCACTGTTTTGCTTTTTCAGTATTACAAATAAAGCTGCTATGCACATCCATGTATGTATCTTTGTATGAATATATGTTTACTTGTGCAAATACCTAGTGGTTGAATGGCTACATCATATGATCATATGATGAGTGTATGTTAAACTCACACATCATATGATCAGTGTATGTTTAACTTTTAAGAATAAATATCCAGACTTCCGAACTGTTTTCCAAAGTGGCTGTATCATTTTACATTTCCACCAGCAGTATATAAAAGTTCCAGTTACTCCATATCCTCACCAATACTTGGAATAGCCAATTTTTTTTATTTTAGCCATTCTAATATGTGTGCTCTAGTATCTCACTGTGATTTTAATTTGCACTTTTCTAGCATTTTTTGAAGTATTTATTTGTTGTCTGTATATCTTCTTTGGTGAAGTGTGTGTGTGTTCAAATGTTTTTTCAATTTTTCAAATTGTGTTGTTAGGTTTGTTATTAAGTTTTGAGTTCTTTATATATTCTTGTCATAGATCAGATATATGTTTTGCAACATATTTCCTCTCCTATGTGATTTGTCTTTATTCTCTTAAGAATGTCTTTGAAATAATAAACATTTTTAATTTTGATGAAGTCCAGTATATCAATTTGTTCTTTTCTATATCAGACTTTTCTGCCTCAACCTCCCAAGTAGTGAGAATTACAAGACCCACTACCATGCTCAGCTAATTTTTGTATTTTTAGTAGAGATGGGGTTTCACCAGGTTGGCCAGGCTGATCTCGAACTCCTGGCCTCAAGTGATCTGCCTGCCTTGGCCTGCCAAAGTGCTGGGATTACAGGTGTGAGCCTTTACACCCAGCCAAACCTTACAACATTCTAAGGGACTCACTTGTGAAACAATAATTTAATTATTTGAACTTTCAGTAAAGAATATTGCAACTGTTATGAGAAAATTATGGTAAATTTAACAGCAATTAACATAACTATGAAAAACAGTTTTGTGAATTACAAGTTTTGCCTGAATCTCTTGGACAGTTAGAGAAAGGTCCTGTAGTATGTTAACATTTTCTAATTAAAATAATTATTTTCAAATATACCAAAAAGGCTAGGTTAACTCATAGGAATGTCAATTATAACAAGTTACTAAACACCCAAGATTTATATTCTTTTTTCCTCTCTGTTTCTATTTCTCTAGTTTTCAGTAAAACTTTTACTTTTTTGCATGGTTGCACATTCTAATTGTCCAAGCAGTAAAGAAACCGGAGCAGACTCTGGCCACATACTAATTAATGCTTATCTGCCTGCTCTAGCAGCAATCTAAAATCAGGTTTGGAAATGAGGCATTAGTTCTTCATACATCTGGCCATAGTAGGCCAGAGGGGATTGTTCCTATGTAAGGTCCTCAGCCATGTAGTTGCTTACTTAAGAGCTATTTTCTGGCTTAATGGCATGTGAAGTAGGTGGGCTTTATTCTCAAGACATCACAGTGGGAGCTACCGTTGGGGTTCTAGGACATTTTGGTAGAAGAATCTGAAAGACAGTCCTTGGATGATTACAGAAAATCTTTAGAGGATTCTGTAACATTGGTAACTGCCCAAGAAAAAGAGTTAGGCAACCCACAGGGACAACAAAAACAAGGCAGGAATGTGGCCTTTGCAGCTTCTACCACAATGATCCCATTGACATCTTTATCTTTAATAGCTTCCTCTTTTTATTTAGTGTCTTGATGCTGTTTTGTTTGTTTGTTTGTTTTTCTTTTCTTATTTGTCCACGTCCTTCTTCCCAACTTGTTTCCTTGGTGGGAAATTTCTTTGTCCTTCTCTCCCAAGGCCAGATACGCATCAGATTTGATCCTTATTTTTCTTCTTTTCCTTTCTTTCTTGGAGTACTCACCAAAATACTTGGCATCCACTACTAATTCTAAGCTATTGATTCCAGTGTCAACAATCTTGTACTCTCACCAGTTCCAAATGCCTGTTGGACAATCCATCCAAGTGCTCAGCTCTCGCTGAACTCAACATATCCAAGTGAATTTAGATACTTTCAACAGTCCTTGGCCACATAGCACCTCACTCACATCGGTGTACACTGAGTGCAGGGGACAACCAGTGAGTAAGACAGATGGACTTCTATGCCCTTGAGGCTCAAAATCTAGCAGGGGAAATAGGTATTAAGCAAATTGTCAAATAATACTTATTCTAATTATGATAGTTAAAAGTTATCGCTTATTTTGGGCATTTAGGAAGGTGTCTGTAGGTGCAAAATATTTTAGACTTCATACTCCTTTTATAAGAATGTATTTTTTCTTGTGTTCTTTTAAAAAGTTTCAGAATTCTTTAGGCCTGCCTTTCTGATTCATTCTTGCAAATGGATTTCTTTCGACAGTCTTGAAAAATCAAACTCTCTGAATTAGCAGATTTAGTGAAAAGCTACTTAGAAGACATTTTTGATAAATTTAGAGGCTGAAAACATTTATAAAAAATAAGTCTTGTTCTGTGCTTAATAATCATGAAAAAATATCCTTGTAAAATTCTTATGGACAGGCCCCTTTCAAAGACATCTGAATTTCAAGGAGTAAAGGCTTTATTCTAGGAAGTCTCTCAATGTTAGCTGGGTATCATTGAGTAATCATATTCAAATAAATGTCTACAACTCTAGAAGAAACATACTGCTATTTTCTTTATTAGATAGAAGAATCCTCAAATTTCATATATGTCTCTTCTCTATGCATTAAGTTGTCCTGCTAGATTCATTATTTTAAAAAGCAATGCAAACGAGAGTATTTATTGAATACATCCGTGAGGAAATGACATTTTAGGTAGGCCATGAGGACTGAATAGGAGTTGGCCAAGTAAGACAGAATTAAAAAGCAGTACAGTTTAAAAGCTTTGAGAAGGAAAGGGGCAAAGTAAGTTAGAATAGTTCAGGGAAGGCTGTGCAGCTGAACTGTAGTGAATGTAGATGCCTCTTAGTCATATAAGCCACGTAAGTAATTTTAAATTATTACTTGGGAGATAGGTCACACTTGGAACGCTCCTCTGGGAAGCTTAAGTAAGAAAATAGAGTCAGAGTGTTTAAACCATCACCACCAAATTATGGTCTTCACTATAATCAGCATCACTACTCTCATTTTAAGTGTTAAGTGCTAAATGAATTACATACATTTTCTCTAATTTTAACTAACTGTATATCACACATAATGGTACCATTTAACAGGTAGGAATACTGAGGCTCAGAAGTACCTGAAAAGACTTTGTTGAGGAAGTGACATCTGATTTGGGGCCAAATATGTTGTGTTAGCTAAAGAAGAAGGCAGAGAGGAGTATTACAGGCAAGGAGAATGGTATGAATAATTTAGGAAAGATTTTGACAAGATCAGATTAATGTTTTATAAAGTGCATTCTAGCCATGGAATGGGTAGCAGATTGGAGGAGGGGACTGGAAACAGGGAGACAAGGTAGGAGAGTGTTGCATTAACCGGGGTGAGAGATCACAATAGACTGAACTAATGTCTATCATTAATGGAGTGGTGGAAAGAATGTGAAAGTTGAGGAGACTTAAGAAATATTTAGGAAGTAGAACAGGTTGTCAGCACTATCCAGTAGAACTTTAGAGAGTAGGCCGGGCATGGTGCCTCACGCCTGTAATCCCAGCACTTTGCGAGGCCCAAGGCAGGCAGGTCACTTGAGGACAGGAGTTCGAGACCAGTCTGGCCAACATGGTGAAGCCCCATCTCAACTAAAATACAAAAATTAGCTGAGCATGGTGGTGTACACCTGTAATCCCAGTTACTCGGGAGGCTGAAGCAGGAGAATTGCTTGAGCCTGGGAGGTGGAGGTTGCAGTGAGCTGAGATCGCACCACTGAACTCCAGCACTCCAGCCTGGGTAACAGAGTGAGACGCCATCTCCAAAAAAAAAAAAAGAACTTTGGAGAGTAAAGGAAATATTCTATCACCTGCACTATTCAATAGGGTAGCCCATAGCCATGTGTGGATATTGAGCACTTGAAATGTATTAGGTTAGTGCACAAGTACTTGCAGTTTTTGCCATTACTTTTAATTGCAAAAACTGCAATTATTTTTGCACCCACCTAATTGTGCAACTGAAGAACTGCATTTTAAATTTTATTAAATAGTAATTCATTTAAATAGCCACTTGTGACTCATGGCTACTCTACTACAGTTCAGAATTGTATAATTTTAGATTGCTAAAACTTTTACATATCCTCACTTTAATTACAAGATCTTTTAGGATAACTTTGTGTTGTCTATCCAAATTTGTACACTTCTTTGGTGAGTTTGGTTGTCTTTCTACTGTGCAAACATACGTAGTATTTAATTTTACTTCTATATTTACTTATATTGTCACCCTCTTCTATATTGGTCAGTTGTCTTTTTTTTTTTTTACCTGTTGGAAAGTGTTAAGTCCCATTTTTCCAGGAAAGTTTTAATAGCTTGTCTTTCTCATTAATATGTATTTTCTTGGGCATCAATCACATTAGTCTATACCACATTATCTCATGACAAATCATTGCTTATTTCTTGCTCTTTCATATTCTTCATTGGTACAATGAATTGAAGCTGGGTCTTCCAAGATACTTGGAAGGAGGGAAGATATCATTCATGTCTTCTCAATTTCTTCCTTCACCTCCACTGTTCAGCCTATAGTTGGCATAACAGCAATTCTTCAAGACAAATACTTGAAGAATTACAATGTATGCTACGAGATTTCTGGTTCCTTAAATGTATTTGTTCTTTTCAAACAGAAAAAGTCTAAACTAGTGAAAAAAATATATCAATGTCTTTTTTAAAATGAGGGATACATGCTATTTTAGCCTCTATTGACTATTTTAAGTAGGTAGTCCCCAAGGATGCCTTCCAACAATTCCTTCCCTCATAATATGTGCATGCTGCTCTACCCTGTAAGTCAAGTCGGTCACCCCTCTCCATCCAACCCTTACACTGGCCTTGAGACTTGCTTTGACAATTAGAAATCAGTGACACTGTGCCAGTTCTGGGCCGAGGCTTTCAGAGGCCTGGCGGCTTCCACTTTGGCTCTGGGAAAGTCAGCCACCATGTTGTGGAAAAGCTCAGGAGAGACTTGAGAAGGAGGAGAAACCACAGAGCAGCTACATGGGGGAAAGGCACTGAGCTGCCAGACACAGGAATGAAGCCCTGTTGGATTTTCCAGTCCAGCCAGCCTCTAGCTGAATGCAGCCATGTGTATGACCCAAACAGCTGCTACATGGAGCAGAACTGCCTGGCCAAGCCCTGCCCTAATTCCTGACCCAAAGACTCATGAAAAAGAGTAAAATCATGTTGTTTTGCATGACTAAATGCTGGAGGGCTAGTTATACGACAATAGATAGCTGAAATATTATCATTAAAAATAATAAAAGATTCAGTTATAGTAAAACAACTAACCTCAGTTTGCTCACCTTCCTGATCTACACTCTCCCTTGACTCCTGCAAGTTTATGGCCTCCCTTTACTGAATAGCCAGTGGGTGGAGCCAGTTGACTCTGTGATAATGGAAAACAAATATCTAAACCAACCCAAGATCTTCAAAACATCATGTGAAATAAATTATATGCTTCAATATGAAGTGTGAAATTCTGAAATTTAAAAGATTTTGCATTCTATGTGCTCTCAAGTGTAAAATTTACTTTGGAAACATTTAGTTGAGACTAGGTTTACCTAAGTAATCATACATGGTCCCTTAGAAAAGTGTCACTTGATTAAAATATGGATTTACTGTCCCTAGACACTTATTCATGACAGATCTTAACTTTGTTATTATTTATAGTATTTTAAAGTTGATTTTAAAAGTGACAGTCTTCCGACTGTCTTAGCGATTGGCAAGGTGGTAATTGATGAGGTTGGTGAGACATTGATCTTACTTGGTCACAAAGGTAACTTTAAGCAAAAAGTGTTAGTGATATTGACAATTTTAATGTTTGAAATGATTGAATTGTTTACAGACTTGATCCACTTTGTATGGTTTAAAACCAGGTGGTTATCTGATCCAGAGAGAAGGCAGGTACTCAGAAAACATGTTTTGGCCACTCATCACAATGTTTTCCCTCATCTGCCACTCCCCCAAATTGAACAATTAGCCCGTTTTTGCTGTGATATAGGTTTATTTTATTTTAAGCTGTGATTTCATAGAGCAGGTCTAGTAGTTAAAGTAATTATAAAGCTATCCACAGAGGGTAGAGAACTATATATTTTCTTCAATTTCCTGAAGGTATTTTAAAGGTGAGCATACAGCAATGCTGGTATTTCTGACTTATCTTTGGCTAGGATAGTTGTTGGAGCCAATAGAACAAATGTCCCATGATGATGCTATACCCTGAAGAAATACTCAGTCCAATTTGTTTTGGATTTATATGTGAGCTGATACATCACTTGCCAGGCAAGGTAAATACATTTTATCCTTATATTATAAGTATACACTGTTTCAGGGACATGCTTCAAAAAGTATGTTCCTTTCTTTCTGTTTTGTTGCTTTCATTGGAGCCTCAACAGTGGTTTTTTTTTTTTTTTTTCTTATTTGTTTGGTCTTTCTCTTCATATGTTTTTCTCATTATCCTCTCCTTAATGAAGCTATTTTGTAAATAAGTCCTTCTGAAAATAATGTTTAATAATCATTTAATTTACAAATTGAAGTCTTCTCTAATCTTGTGAAATAATAAAAATCTCAGAAATGAAAAGAACTCCTTGATTCACAATAACCAAGATATGGAATTAATGTAGGCGCCTGTCAACAGTGGATTGGATAAGGAAAATATAGTACGTATACACCATTGAAATACTAGGCAGCCATAAAAATGAACAAAATCATGTTCTTTGTAACACAGATGCAGCTAGAGGCCGTTATTCTAAGAAAATTAATTCAGGAACAGAAAACCAAATACTGCACATTCTTACTTATATGTGAGAACTAAACTTTGGGTGCTCACGGACATAAAGATGGCAAAAACAGACACTGGGGACTAATAGAGGGGGGCGGGAAGGATGGAGGCAAAGGATGAAAAACTAACTTTTGGTAACTATGCTCACTATCTGGGCAACAGGATCATTTGCATCCTGAACCTCAGCATCACAAAATCTATCTCTTTAACAAACCTATACATGTACCTCAGAGATCTAAAATAAAAGTTGAAACTATTTAAAAAACAGAGCTCGATGATTCAGTCAGTATAAACTTTACCAAATAATGTATCTCCTTGCTAATTTTTACTTGGTCTAGCTCTTATATCTAGTTTTAGCTCTTATATCTAGTACAGTGCCTAGTGCATAGCAGACATTGAATTAATGTTTGCTAAATCACTGATTCAGTGAATGATGGCTTATTATGTTGTAGTAAATGTAACTTATCTTTGATTTTTAGCATATTCCAAGGGCTTTATATTATTTAAATGAATTTTAACAAATATAAACTTTTTATTATAAAATCTCCAAAATAAAAGTTTAGACATGTCATAATTTATATTTTATTAAATTTTATTTTTAAAAATTATATTCCTTTCCGTATTGTGCTAACTATAGCAACAGAATTTGAATATACTTTCAAAGTTTTATTTAAAGCTTACTTCACTATGACGAATTTATAAGCACAGAACTTGAAAGAGTCAGTAAAATGGAAATAATAAATGTTATCGATATGTATTACTTTTCCTAGGGCTGCTGTAATGAATTACTGCAAACTGAATTGCTTAAAACAACAGAAATTTATTCTTTCACAGTTTTGGGGGGCCAGAAGTCTAAATTCAGGGTGTTCCAGGGTCAGGCTCCTTCCAAGGTCTCTAAGAAAAATCTTTCCTGGCCTCTTCTAGCTTCCTGGGGTTACTGACGATACTTGATATTCTTTGCCTTTGGTGGCACAACTTCAGTCTCTGCCTCTGTCTCCACATGGCCTTGTTCTCTGTCTGTATTTTCCAAATCTCTCTCTCCTTAAGCACACGAGTCCACTGCTGACAGATATTACGGAAGACCTAAATAAATGGAAAGATATATAATATTCATAGATCAGAAGATTAATTTGGACCAAATGTCAATTATTCTCTAATTTGTTGACAGAATCAATGCAACCCCAGTGAAAATCTCAACAAGACTTTTTGTGGACCTTGTCTAGCTGATTCTAAAATTTGTACGAAAATGAGAAGGATTAAAAATGAAAAACTAATTTTGAAGAGGATCAAAGTTGGAAAAGTTATACTACCTGACTTTAAGAATTATTTTAAAGCTACAGTAATCAAGACTCTGTGGCATTGGTTTAAAGAAATACAAATAGGTCAATGGAATAGGATAGAGTCTAAAAAATTGACTCATAGATATATGTTAATTTTTGGCAAAGGATGCAAAGATTTTTCAATGAAAAATGGTAGTATTTTCAACAAATGGTGCTGGAAAAATCTGATGACAATGTGTAAAAATAAGAACTTTGATTAGAAAAATCAAAATAAATTATAGAGATAAATGTAAAACCTAAAACTATGAAATTTCTAGGGGAAAGTATAGAAGATGATAATTTTTGTGATCTCACATTAGACAAATATTTCTCAGTTTTGACATCAATATTTTGATTTATAATAGATAAAGCTGAAGAACTAGATTCATCAAAATTAGAAACTTTTTCTCTTTGATAACAGTTAAGAGAATGAAAACACAAGCTACAGACTGTCAGAAAATATTTTGTAAACCACATGTGATAAAGGTCTTGGATACAAAATAAAGAATTTTCAAAATTCACAAATAAGGAAACCAAAATCTAATAAAAAACAAGTAAAATATATGACGACACTTCACCAAAGAAGATACATATACATATAGCAAAAAGACATAGGAAAATACGTTCAACATCATTAGTCATTAAGCCACATGAGCTATTACTACACATCTGTTAGATAAGCTAAAATTTAAAAGACCATAATAAATGTTGGCAAGGATGTGTGCAACCAGATCTCTCATATACTGTTGTGGGAAAGAAAAGTAGTAAAACTATTTTGAAAAAAAGTTTAATAGTCTCTTTTTCTTTTTCTTTTTGAGACGGAGTCTCGCTCTGTTGCTAAGCTGGAGTGCAATGGTGTGATCTGAGGTCACTGCAACCTCTGCCTCCTGGGTTCAAGAGATTCTCCTGCCTCAGCCTCCGAGTAGCTGGGACTGCAGGCACGTGCCACCATGCCCAGCTAATTTTTGTATTTTTAGTAGAGATGGGGCTTCACCATGTTGGCCAGGCTGGTCTCGATTTCTTGACCTCGTGATCCGCCCACCTTGGACTCCCAAAGTGCTGGGATTGCAGGCATGAGCCACCGTACCTGGCCTTAATAGTTTCTTAAAAAGTTAAACATACACATTCCATATGATCCAGCTATTCCACTCCTAGGTACTTACTCAGAAGTAATGTAAACATATGTCCACAGAAAGAGTTGTACATATATGTTCATATCAGTTTTATTTGTAATTGCCCAAAGTTCGAACAACCAAAATGTCCCTCAACAGGTGAATGGACAATTTATAGCGCATATATATACAACGAAATACTATTCAGTTAAAAAAAATAGAATGAACTATTGATGCTAACATAGATGAATCTCAAAAGAATTTTGCTTAGTAGAAGAAGCCGGACCAAAAATACTACCTGCTTTATGATTCCACATACACAATTTTTAAAAATGCAAACTCATCTATAGTGACATAAAGATCAGAGGTTGCTCAGAGGGTTGTTTCAGTGATGAAAGGAGGTACAGAAGAAAATTTTTGGGGTGATGGAATGATTCATTATTTTGATTTTGGTGATGGCTGCACGGAGAGATACATGAGTCAACATTTATCAAATGAGGGACGCACTTTATGTGCAGTTCATTATATATCAGTTATATCTCACTAAAGTGGAAACAAATTAGAAGTAAGTATCCCACATGTTGACTACTAAAGTTCTCAACTTTCATTTCTTCAGTAGGCTCCTGTAAAGTAAAAAATCTGGTGAGCTTAAACAAAAAATCTAGATTTCTATGCCAAATTAATTTTGAGCAGCATAATAGAAATGCCTGGAGTTTTAGGGCATTTCCAAATCGCAGTAAAGTACAGTTTAATTTGTAATAGGACAAGAGGAAGAAAAAAAAGAAAAAGAAAAAGCGGTGGGTGGGGAAATCAGGAAAGGAAACCAAATAGAAACAGGGGAAGTACACTCGGCAGGGGAAGCGGCAAGACTGCACCTACACACTCTCACCCGCCTCTACAGATCCTCTAGGCAGGGGGCTACAAGTGGATTAAAATGTTACAACTCAAGGTAAGTCCTCCACCGCAAAAACTGCTCCTCCCAGACTTAGCCCAACCAGCTGGAAACTCCATGCTTGCAGCGCTGAATCTGGCGGGCGGACACCCGCCCCCTCTCCATCCTTCGCCTTCCAGCTGCGCCGCGTCCTGTTCTCCGTCGCCGCCTGGTGGCGGGCGCCCGGGACCCGCAGGCGCTCGGGTGAGGCAGGACTGAAGGCGCGGGGAGTAAAGGTCTCTGCAACGGAGGGGCGCCGCATCTACCTCTGGATGCTTTTGCCGCGACTGCATCTTGGCACCAGTCTTACTGCCCTGGAATGCAGTTTCCTCAACGCAGCGCTCACTCTGACTCCTCTCTGCTTTAATCCGTCAGGTCTCAGGTCTTGCGGGTGGGAGTCGGGTGAAGGAGCTGCGTTATATGGTTGTGACACCCACCCCCTGCCCCCATTTTCAGGTCAGAATTTTCATGCCTTTGGAAACGAGGGACCCAGAAGAACCCTTATTGTAGGAGGATTGTCGCCGTTAGACCTCTAAGCTCCAAAAAACCAAGGGGAGACACAATCCAGATTGTTCCCTTAAATCCCAAGTAGTATTGTTCTTTCCTCCTTAGAGTCCGCCCCCCGCCCCCACCTGTCCCATATATTGATCGGCCACTTTGCCACCGCGTTGCAAGGTTTGGAGAGCGTCACAATGCCCCACCGTCCCCAACTCTTAAGTGGCCGACGGTGGGCAGTCCAGAAGCTAGGACCAGACTCATCTGCCTGAGGGCACAGTAGGAGGGACGGAGGGATCTCCCATGAGCTCCGAGGGCGAGGTGAGAACCAATTGTGGGGGAGAGGGGCTTATAACGGGGCAGTTAGGAACCGGCAGAGGTACCCCCACCTCCAGCTTTCAACTCAGGCGAGGAAACTTCGAGACCTTCCCGTCCACACCTGATTGACAGGAGGAAGCTGTCGCGGCCCAGGAGGCGAGTGTGGGTGTGCAGAGGTAGAGACGAAACCTAAAAGCTCGCAGAGCCGGCGAGGGCTTGCAGTCCTGGACCGTACGGGTCTGCGTCTGGTGCCCCCTACTCCATCAGGCTGCTTGCTGGGTCCACCAAGCCTGACCCCTCCAGCCAGAAGGGGATCACGGAGTGTGTCCGCCGCCCGGGCTCCTGCCTGCCGGAAGGGGGCTGGGAAGCCGGGAGCCCCGCGCGCCACTTCCCCGGCAGCGTCAGTTTCACCCAGTACTGGTTCGTGGTTCCCTCGTGGCTCTGCGCGGAAGTCCGCCTCCGCCCTTCCCTCCCCCATCCTGCGCGCTGCCTCCGCCTCCTTCTTCTGCCTCCACCCTCAACCCCCATCCCCGCCTGACGGGAGCTAGCCCTCAGTCCTCCCGAGCTCTGGTTGTGAGCGCCGGACAAGTCCAAGGCGCCTCCTCCCAATATGGACAGCCGCTACACCAGCACTGCGGGCATCGGGGACTTGAACCAGCTGAGCGCTGCCATCCCGGCCACGCGAGTGGAGGTGTCCGTGTCCTGCAGGTGAGGACGCAGCCCTTCGCCTCGCTCCTGCTCTCCTATCTGCGGGGTTGGTAGCACTTGGAGAGCGCTCGGGGTACCACGAGGCTTTGCGCGGGCGAGAAGTTGCCCCATGAGTGGGAAATATCTCAGCAGTGGGGCTGGAGTTATCCTGGGTCAGGTGACACAGGGGAGTGGGAATTAGAAGCGAGTGGTGGGCTCCGGGACTGGGACTTTTTATTTTCTTTCTGGGAAACGCTGTAAAAGTTGGCTGGGCTGTGACTCAGCTGCGAGAACACCGGCCGCCGCCCAATTTACAAGCCTGTTTTCCGTCCCAAACCCGGGCTAGATGGTTGCGTGATGATCGGAATCGAAGGGGACAGCACTGCCAAAAGCGCTCGTGACCGCTGCACGCTTCGGCCCGGGACTCCCTCTGCTAGGCGTGTGCAAACCTTCTGTTGCTAGGGTTGGCTCCAACCTCGGCAGCTTTCTCCCCACCCACTTCCTGGAGCCATCCAGCTTGCTTCTCCCCCACCCTTCCGGGCTTTTTGCCTTTTGCCTGATAGGTAGAAATTTCGGCCCTCCTTGCAGAGGAATGTATGCCTTACCTAAGATCTGGGAAGTCACGACTTTTTTGTTTTGTTTTCGGGCCCAGACACATTTGAGTGCTTGTAATAACTGACTCTCGGCCGGGCGCGGTGGCTCACGCCTGTATTCCCAGCACCTTGAGAGGCCGAGGCGGGCGGATCACGAGGTCAGGAGTTCGAGACCAGCCTGGCCAATATGGTGAAACCCCCGTCTTTACTGAAAATACGAAAATTAGCTGGGCGTGGTGGCGGGCACTTGTAGTCCCAGCTACTTGGGAGGCTGAGACAGGAGACTCGCTTGAACCCGGGAGGTGGAGGTTGTAGTGAGCCGAGATCGCGCCACTGCACTCCAGCCTGGGCGACATCGCAAGACTCCATCTCAAAAATAAATAAATAAATAAATAAAATAAAATAAAATAAAAAATTAAAAAAATTTAAAAAAGGAAAAAAAAAAAGCTGACTTTCAACCCTGTCCAGAGACTGTAAATTGCAAACTCGTTGTCCTGACGTTCTTCCGGTTAGTTGCCCTGTAAATAAAGCAACATCACTGCTATATTGTAGACGATTTTGAGAAGGAGATAAGCGACGGTGCTAAATTGGTATTGGCCACTAGTTTGCGAAGTAATATTGACCCTAAAGCCCACTCCCTTGTTTGCATAATTGGGTCTGTCTCACTGGAAAACTGCCTCCTCATTTATCTATTTTTGCCCTAAGATTGTTTTTATGCCCTCAAATCCTCCCTTTCCTTTCCTTAGCAAACTTGCCTTGAAGAAATCTAATAAATTTGGGTAATCTTGATGTAAATAAGTTTAAAATTCCATCAATCTTGACATTGCATTTTCACAAACTGACCCTAAAGCCAAAGAAATTCTTTTCTGGGGGTGGAAATTCGAGCACCAGCAACCCTAGTAGAAGTATTATTTGAGGGTAGAGGACAGCCTTTAGCCCTGAAACTATCACCTGATTGTTTGCTCTGCCGCCTCTTAAGACTGATCTGGGACTATGGAAATAATCATGCTGATAATGATAGCTAACATTAAGCTCTTGCCTTATTGCTGTCACTGTTTTAAGTGCTGCCTGAGATTTTTCTGTCAATGGAACAGGTGAAGCTGTATGGAAAACTCTTTAGAGAATTCACAGGACTTTTTCTTTTCTCTGAAGCTGGTTTTGGATGTTAGAGGGAAGTTATTGATATATACAGATAATGGATAGCCAAAAGTCCTGGAATAATAGCATTACTAAGAGTTCTTATCCTCTACTCAACAGTCTGCAAAGTCTAAATGGCATGTGGCCTATACTTGGAATGAACATAAAAGAATATTGTCAATCAAATCTGAATTTTTCCATGAGCTTTTTAAGGGAAATTTTATCTAAACTGGTCATTCTGCTAGTAGGGCCCACGTTTAATGGAGCCCCTTTTTTGATGCATGTTTTCTGTGAGTGTGCTGGGCAATTTGTTTCAGTTTGCTGCCTCGGCACCTGGAAATCCCTTGTTCCAGCTTTTTTTCATAACATTGCTTTGACATTTTATTTTTAATTTTTAAGATTTCTAATAGGAAAAAAAAAATTCCTGAAAGAGAATGCAAATACTTAGTGTCAAGCATCTCTGCCAGGGCCACTAGTGCTTAGTCTATTGTTTGAGTTGCTTCTGACTCAGCTTACTATTTACTATAAGTTTGAGATAAAAAGCATCTTTTGGGCAAACAGAAACATAATTAAATACCCAAGTTAGTGCCTTTGGAATAGGTTCAGGAATAGTTCCTGAAAAGGTGGATTAAATTTATTTTTAATACATTAAAATTCAAAAATAAAAATATTTGAGTATTGTTGGATCTTGTAACCATAGAAGGTGATTTAGTTTGGGCTTTGGCATCAGAGACCTAAGTAAAAATTCTAGCTTTGTGACTTGTTCTTGCTATCTTGGAGTAAGTTCTTATTCAGTCTGTCTAAGCATTCTTATCTCCAAAAATAAGAATAATTATGGTATTTTCCTTATATAGAGTGTTATCAAGGTGATGTGTGAAAGCACTTACACAATGCATGAAACAAAAACATGTTTTCAAAAATGTTAGCTATTCTTATAATATTGCAAATAACATTTGTTGAATAAATGTGTTATATATGATTCAGGTATGGAATTCTGTAAAAGTCTTTCTCTTTTGAACTTCAATAAGTTGGTTAAATAACACAGGGATAGAACCAGCATTGGGATACCTGTTCCCTCTTTCTCTATCTTCTTTAATGTGCATCAAGAACATGTTTTGTAGAAAGTTTGTGGGGATTTCACTTAGCAACAAGGCACAGTTGAAGGCCTCTAAGCTTTACTATGGGCAGGCAGAGTAAGGAATTCCCTTGCCTTACTATACCAGAGACTGAGGATTTGCCGACACTTCAAAAGCAGCTCAGATTTGAATAGGTTCTTTCTTTCTCATTCTTTCTTTCTCTCTCTCCTTTCTTTTCTTTTCTTTCTCTCTCTCTCTTTCTTTTATCTTTTCTTTCTTTCTTTCTTTCTTTCTTTCTTTCTTTCTTTCTTTCTTTCTTTCTTTCTTTCTTTCTTTCTTTCTTTCTTTCTTTCTTTCTTTCTTTCTTTCTTTTTCTTTCTCTTTCCTTTCCTTTTCTTTTTTCTTTCCTTTTCTTCTTTTCCTTTCTTTCTTTCACCTCCTTTCACTGTCCCCTATCATTAAAAGCTTTATGGCGAAGTTTTTATCTGCATTTTGGGGAAGGTGAAAAAGATCAACAATTGAAGCTTGAATATAATTCATGGAAATAATTTAGTCTGTTTATTCATCAAGTGTCTGAGTGCCTTTTATATGTCTATGTTTATGCTAGGGTCTATGAGAAATGCAAAAGACATTCTCTTCTCTGAAAATGTAAAATCTGATTGGGAGATAAACATTACATAAGATATGATAACAGGGCTAAATTCAAAGATGAGGCTCATGCATGAGGAGGGAAAGGACCATTGTGGAATAGGGTGCTTGGAATATATTACAAAGGGGAGATGGGGCTTGGGCAGAGACAAGCTGGATAGGCATGGTTTGGATTAGGGAAGGGACAATGTACATGGAAGTTTTGTAGTGGCTATAAATTTGGTGTGTTAAGGGGGTGGGAGGTACCCTTTTCTATATGTATTTATACAGAGGCAAGCTCCTGCTGTTTGACTTCCTTCCTCTTCTACCCATTGTCTGGCTCTTCTTACATTCATTTTCCTTTATTGTGTAAATTTGTAGATTTTTAAATTAATTAGCTTACTTAATTAACTAAAAATGCCTGTAGCTGAAATGATACAACCTTGAGAGATAAACTAAGGTAATATTTCCATTTTGTTCTGAAAGCTTATTACTATAGAATTAGGTAAACTCACTGGGAAAACTAATATGCGGTAATCTCCTGTTTTCCTTGGGTCCTTGATTTGTTGCACTATTTCACTGATTTTCGCCATTTTCTCTGATTGAGAAGTAAGCTTATCAATTATAAAAGCAGTGAGAATATTGTGTATTTCTCGACTTTGTATGTTAGGTATCAAATGTACATCCTGTCACAGAAATAATCCTATAATGGTGATAATACTGACTATTTTTTTATTTGAGATGGAATCTCACTCCGTGGCCCAGGCTGGAGTGCAGTGGTGTGATCTTTGCTCACTGCAACCTCCACTTCCCAGGTTCAGGTGATTCTCCTGCCTCAGCCTCTCGAGTGGCTGAGATTACAGGTGCCTACCACCATGCCCAGCTAATTTTTGTATTCTTAGTGGAGATGGGATTTCACCATGCTGGTCTGGAACTCTTGACCTCAAGTGATCCACTCACTTTGGCTTCCCAAAATGCTGGGATTACAGGCCTGAGCCACTGCCCCCCGGCCAATACTGACTTTAAACATTAAAGTGGAAGGAAGACTATGAAGTGGAAAAGGCTTGAGTACCTACTTTGTGCTAGGCATTCTAAAAAGCCCTTCCTGACCTGGTATAAGTCTAATGCCTCATCTCCCATCACTCCTTGCATGAACCCAGCAACTATATATAGTCTAATAAACAGGTGCTTGCCATAGACCAAAATGCATACCAGATAAATACGACTAAAAAATACTCCTAAAAGGTACAGTCCCAAAGTGTGAGCGTTCATCCTAGACAACCAAACTCCTCCTGCTTTTGTGGCTACACAGGTGCTGCTCTTTGCCCTGCCCTACCTCCCTTCCTCTTCTTTTCTGAATTAGGCTGTGCTCCTAAGTTGGATTAGTCCCAAAGTAGCCGGGGTGTGCCAGTGTCATAGGTATATTACAAATCTTAGTCTTTCTACTCTCCTTGAGGACAAGTTTTGTCTCTTTCATGTCCATGTACTGTATTCTGAGCTTGGCACAGAATACGTAGTTAGTAAATGTTTGATGCTGTAGTTCTATAGCCAAATTGTCTAATGTGGGGAGGGGGGTTTCTCCTGTTAAAATATCATTCTTAGGTCCCATAGCAGATCTATTGAATCAAAGTCTCCAGAGATGGGACCCAGGAATCTGAGCTCTTAACAAGTTCACCCTGTGCTGGTTATACACACTAATTCTTTTAATCTCCTGGTTTCATGAGTAAGTGACTCTGACTATAGTCCTTGATCTGAGTTAGTAATACCCACCCTACTAGGGTGTTAGGAAGATACTTTTTGATGGTGTGCTGGAGCTTAAATGGGTTTGGGAACAGAAATTTGTAAGTCAGTTGTAAAGTGACTATTAAAAATTGAATTGTATAAACAATATTAAATTATATTAAAAATAAATGTAAGAAATGCTGAAAGGTTATAACTTCCTAATTGCTTTACTACATTTTACTGTCATCTATTTTTTTTTAATAATCATCTATTCTCTATTTTTTAATCTGTGCGTTGAAAGTATTCTTCAGTGGTGTGCTTCTGTTCTCTTCCCAATTCATGTATGCCACCTTGGCAGCTTGAAATCAGCCATAGTGGGAATATTTACACCATGGAAATTGGCAAACACAGCAAATCAGTGCTTGACTTACCCTTTTGTCATCTATACTTAAGAAAGCATTCTGTGGGTATCAGTTGGCTCTATGGAGTTTATAATAGAAGTACTATATGTAACTTACTATTTGTAGATTGTGTGCCAAGCTACATACTCTACATATCAGTAAAATATAACAAATTTTGTACACAGACACACATTCAGCTTTTTATTGGGGAGCCTGTTTTAAAATATATACTTGCACATCACTGTTTATGGGCTTTTTATAAAAAATATATATAAAAGAAAATTATTGTTGTTTGTCTGGTTCAGTTCTGGCTATTATAATAAAGTACCAGAGATGAGGTGACTTATTAACATCATACGTTTATTTCTCACAGTTCTCGAGGATGGATGTCTGCAATCAGGGTGCCTACATAGTCAGGTTCTGGTGAGAGCTTTTTTCAGGTTACTGGCTGCCAACTTCTCACTTTCACATGGCCTACAGAGAGAGAGAGAGCTCTCTGGGGTTCCTTTCATTAGGACACTATTCCCATTCATAAGGGCACCATCATCATGGCCTAATCATCTCCCAAAGGCCCAACCTCCTAATATCATCACATCGGGGGTTAGGATATCAACATATGAATTTTGGGGCGACACAAACATTCAGTTCATAACACTGTTGTTAGATTTTCAGTATTAGAAGTGGTAGTGTCAAGTTCAGCACTATCTCTGGTCTTCCTTCTCTACTGCAGTAAGTGGGGTTGTATGATTTTATAATCCATAAAAGTTGTGATAGCAATTATATTGCAGTAGGAACTTATATGCTTTTAAATTTCTCCCTCTGCTTTTCATGTGGTCCTCTCTACACCTTTATTCTTCTCTTACTTTGAAGGTGTGTTTTTCTTTCCCTGTTTCTCAATCCACTGGTGGCATATCCTTTGCAAGTTTACATGTTACAAGTCCAGCTACACTTAGTTATTAACTGACCACCTGCGAAAACAAAGTTACATTCCGAGAGAGAGCGTCTGAGCCTTTTTGGAGTTGGCTGTTTCAGGTAGATACCTGTGCTGTTCTAATGATCTGTGGTGAAAGGAATCAAAGTGTTCAAACACAACAGTTGGAGGCTCTACCTTAGTCCACATTGGTTCATCTCTTAGCACACTTTACCTTTCTTTAGTCAGACAAAAAATTTGAAGGTACTATGTAAATAGGTTGTCAAATGATGTTGTTAGCTGATAAATTAAGTTATATAAGCTAGGGAGATTAGACTGCCTGCTGTGCTGTGAATGAGCCATATGACAGGTAGACGGAGGGCAAAGTTGTTGTAGGCCGTAACGTCCTATTCTGTCTCTGTAGCTGCTGAGATCCTGCGGTTCAAGATTGTAGTCATCCCATAGTGCCTTTTTTGATCACATTTAGGTTTGTCTTAGCCCCAGAGTTTCAGTAAAATTTGTCCTGGGAACTTTCTGAACTGTGGCGTTGAAGTCTTAATGTGAGAGTTGCCCTGGTATATATATATTTTTTTTCAGAGAGACACCTTATTTAACATTGTTGTTCCACCAGTATTTTAGTCTGCTTGTGTTTTTTAGCATTCGGGGCCTGAGGGGTTCTAAAACAGCCCTGGTATGTGGAGAATGCTAGTCTAGAAGCAGTTTAAAGGACAGGATCCCACAGGAGAGGGTGGTAATAGCTGTGCTCCTTTAGGTCTGTTATTTGTGTTGTAACAGGCAGAAGCCTACATCCCCTATTTGAGTTTACTCAAGGCTGAGAAGAAATACAATTCCTTTCAAAGAGATTTCATCCAGTTCTTAGCCTGTTTGAAAGCCAGTTTTGTTTAGCGTTGAGGAATGTGGTGTAGGGGTAGATTAGCTCTACCACTAAATATCTCTGAAACATCTGTTCCTCAGTTTCCTTATCTGTAAAGTGGGGATAATAATAGCCCCTACTTCTTATAGTTTCTTTGAGGATTAAGTAAGTTAATACATGTAAGTGAGATAAAACACTGCTGTGACATTAGTTAAGTACTTGATGATTACTAAAGGATAATAAAAAAATTAAAATCCTTCACTATTCCATCAGACTATGAGCAAATGAGTTCATTTCTGTCTCATATATAGCATCACATTTATATTCTCTCTCTGTGTATATTAATATATACACACATATATAATATATAATACAATATGTAATATATTAATTGTGTGTATATAATATAGAATATAATTGTATACTCTATACAATATTTCTTCTGTACTTTTCTATTAATATTATATCATGAATATGTTGTTGCTATTAGTCTTTGGAAACATAACCTTCCATGTCTGTGCAGTATTCTATTATATGGTTGTACTATATTTATTTAACTTATTTAGCTTGTTTTGGTTACTTCCATCCCATTCCTATTTAAGTACGCAGAATCAAGGCTAAGCTACTGGCTGCACTTTTCTAAATACTTTTATTACCGTAAGAACGTTGCATTTAGAGATTAATGAGAATTTGAGACAGCAGAGTATAGCAGCAAGAAAATGGAATTAGAAATCAGACAGATGTCTTTAAATCTCATTTTTATCCCTTTTTGGAATGTTATTTTGGGTAACCTGTTTAAACTTTTGGAACCTCATTTCCTAATCTGTAACATAGAAATGATTTAAAAACCAAAATTTCAAGGTTGTTGGATAAGTAAATGAAATAAAGTCTGTACAATGTCCAGCCTGTCACAAGAAAAGCGCTAAGTAGCTACTAGTCTTATCCCAGTTTCTTCAGCATTTTACTCTGTGGCACACACAACATAGAATAAGGTATCTGTACTTTGGAAAATTTACAGTCAATTTGGGGAGTCATAGAAACATAGAACCAAGGTGACGGTGATAAAGCTGCATATTATCCCATGCTGATTAATTCAATGTGGAGAGAGTGTAGAATAAAACAGTGGTTAGAGTAGTGTGGATTTATAAATGCACACTCAGTTTCTACAGATTCCACCCCATAGGCCCACTTCTGCCAAGACACAATCAGTCATGTGGGATTTGACAGGTAGGAGGTAGTCTGCTATAATAATCAAGTTTTAGAACCAAAGAACGTTCTTGTATCTGCCCAATAAAATCAATGGGCTGATATTTAAGACAGCTCTTTCGTGTTGGACGTGATAAAACAGATACTGCAGTAGTTGCCAACACAGGCTGAGGGAAGGCAAGTATTTATTGCCCCTAATAAAATAGGATGTATTTAAAAGATGCCTGCCCCAGGGACCTATGTTCACTCCCTGATACACAATACCTTAATGTTGGCAAACTTAATGACATCTTTCAGTGTTAATGCCTCTCCAGCCAGGACCATTAGCTACCAGACATTCTTGTTCAAATTGTGAGGTTTTTTGTCAGGTTTATTCTGTGAAGAATAATGCTCCAGACCTTCTGAGGGAATTGTCAGCTGATTTTCTGAAACTCTGAAGAAACAAAATATCATTGATAGTTCCCAGCAAATATTTCTATTTATTAGACAGTAAAGGAATTCAAATATAAGCTGTTTCAGTGAGGCCAAGAAGCATGCAACTTTTGGACATTTGCCATCTTTTTTTAAAAAAAATTAATCTCAAAATCTAACTCTTTGTCAGACAATGTATACAGTGGTTAATGTGGGCTAATTCAATCTTTGCCGTTCTGAAAAGAGGTGATGTTATGTCCTGTTTTACAAGTGAAGAAATTGAGGTTTAGAGAGAGTATAAATAGTTTGGTCGGAGTCACATATCTAGTAAGTGGCAAAGGTGAGTTCCTAATCCATATATGTCTAATTCCTAAGCATATGCTTATGACCATTAGCTATATTATGTTGTTCTTCCATAAATTCTTTATTGTAGGCTTGAAGAGTGGAACTCTTTTCTGTCAATATCAGTGTGTTAGTAACTAAAAAAAATTATAAAGCTTAGGAGACGCAATTATAATAGATGATATCAACACTATTCTACCACAAAGGAAATATTTCTCAGAGGATGCAAAATACAGAATTCTTTCCTGTTTTTCTGTTCCCTACTGTTGAGAGCTTTGAGTAGAGAAATTCACAGGAGTGGCATAAAACTTTAACCATGTGATGTTTTATTTCCAGTATTGATTCTTATCTTTTTCTGGTGCTGAGTTACCTAATGAAGATGTGGGAAATTAAGTAATGAGAAGACTATTTAGCTAGAAATCAGCAGGCAGGGTGAGATGAAAACTAAATACTAGAGAGAGATGATGGACTGGGCAAATGAAAAGTAAGAAAAGTTCATTGAATTGACTTTGTGACATTTGAATTTACCAGTGGAGTTGAGAATTGACCTCAGGCCCTACCATTTCAGTCCAGTGCTTTCTTAGTACTGGGAAAGTCACCGTTTAACTTGCTAGTTTTTCACTAATACTTAATTCCAGAGTTTCCCTTTATGGCAAATTCATTCTTCAGAATTTCATGTAAATAAAATAACTACTTAGATATTAACAATGTCAGTACATTGTTCTGAGCTATATGAATTGTGGCATGAGTTTGTAAAAGTCAGTTTTTTCTTACCTTGCTAATTAGCTTCATGCTCTCTCTCTCTCTGTGTATGTAAAATAAGTAACAAGTGACACATTAATTTTATTAAGAATGATCTCAAATGTCAGAGAGTGTAATGAACCAGAGATATGATTATAATTGCCATTACTGGTTGAAACCAACACATATCTCCGCCTTAGCATAATAGTGGTTTTATAATCCTTTTGAGAAATAAAATTGTTTCTCACTGTCTGCAGATCCTTATTGCATCCATCTCCTATAACTCTGAGCATTCCTACAAACCTGTTTTATCTAAATGTACTCCTATAAAGGAGCACTCTTTTATCTAAATGTACTACTATTTGTGGATTTTTCAGGTAATTGAAAGTAACACAAACATTATTCATTAATGTCTTAAATAGGTTTTCATGTTTCCAAGCTATAAGCAAAGAATATGAGAGAGAGAGAGAGAGAGAGAGAGAGAGAGCGCGTGCGCTAGAGTGAGAGCAAGCAAGACTAATGTGAGAACTACACCAGAATAATAAATGTATTTGCTAAACCCATCTCAATTACCTATGATTTTAGATGTAGCTTATTATCTGACTTATCTTGGTATCTCCACTCTCAAATTAATTATGGAAACAGAGATATTAGAAAGTTGATTACAATTGATTTTTATGCCAGTGGTTTCATCCAAAGCCCCTTGTAGGCATTGAGGAAAGGAGACATAATCAATATCAGGTTACTAGTGAACTTCTCTCTTAATTGATAATTTAAATCAGTAAATTAAAAATTTTTTTTTGGGAAAAATTTGAAATATGCTACCTAAAAGATGATTGATTTTTTTTTTTTTTTTTTTTTTTTTTTTTTTTTTTTTTTTTTTTTTGAGACAGAGTCTCGCTCTGTCGCCCAGGCTGGAGTGCAGTGGCCGGATCTCAGCTCACTGCAAGCTCCGCCTCCTGGGTTTACGCCATTCTCCTGCCTCAGCCTCCCAAGTAGCTGGGACTACAGGCGCCCGCCACCTCGCCCGGCTAGTTTTTTGTATTTTTAGTAGAGACGGGGTTTCACCGTGTTAGCCAGGATGGTCTCGATCTCCTGACCTTGTGATCCGCCCGTCTCGGCCTCCCAAAGTGCTGGGATTACAGGCTTGAGCCACCGCGCCCGGCCAGATGATTGATTTTTTAACTTAAGATGTGTCTTATAATGGCTTTAATTTCTTTGTTTCACTTAAATCACTGTGCCATTGGAATGTCATATATATGGCATCTTGCTTCCTTGTGGAACACTTCAGCAAAGAAACAGCATCTGGTCTGTTTCTGGAACTAGCTCTGTGACCTTTGACAATCATTCCACTTCATTGGATCTTAGATCCTATAGAAAGGTTGGGTCTCTGGTCAAGATGACCTATGATATTACTTGGAGGTTCATAATTTTATGATTGGAGAAGCAGGACCTTGAAATAAAATGGAGACATACTCCAGTTTAAGGAAATAATGTGATTGTCAAAGCCCATTGTAAACCAGCTAAACCAGGTGGTGATAATTTATGTTTAATAAAACAAACAAAAAAGGATATTTTACTTTCAAAATATTTATCTCAGAATGTCTTTAAATAGACAATTCTTCTAGTGTATTTAAAATGATATTGATGTATGAATTTTAATCAGAACAACAAGTACAGATATAGAGTAAAATTTATTATATTTGAGTTTTTTAAATAAAGAAGGTTTGTGAAGAAAAAGTAATAGGGAAAGGAGTAGTATTGTTACTGGAAAGGGGTCCCAACCCAGACACCAAGAGAGGGTTCTTGGATCTCGTGCAAGAAAGAATTCAGGGTGAGTCTATACAGTAAAGTGAAAGCAAGTTTATTAAGAAAGTTAAGGACTAAAAGAAGGGCTACTCCATAGGCAGAGCAGCACCAGGGCAGCCGGTTGCCCATTTTTATGGTTATTTCTTGATTATATGCTAAAAAAGGGGGGGATTATTCATGCCTCCCTTTTTAGAATATATAGGGTAACTTTCTGAGGTTACCATGGCATTTGTAAACTGTGATGGCGCTGGTGGGAGTGTAGTAGTGAGGATGACCAGAAGCCACTCTCATTGCCAGGTTGGTTTTGGTGGGCTTTGGTTAGCTTCATTATGACAGCTTGTTTTATCAGCAAGGTCTTTATGACCTGTATCTTGTGCTGACCTTCTATCTTATTCTGTGACTAAATGCCTTAACCTCTTGGCAATGCAGCCCAGGAGGTCTCAGCCTTATTTTACCCAGCCCCTATTCAAGATGGAGTTGCTCTGGTTCAGACACCTCTGACAGTATTAATATATATTTAGAAAACCTTAATTTCCTCCAAACAGTTTAACTTTGTTGCCATATTACACTTGATTTTCTAGACATAGGCTCTTAAACCTTTGTGTGATCATGAGACTTTAAAAATGTAGGCTCTAATTCCAGTGTCTTAAGGTTTTTTTTTTTTTTTTAAAGAACTATTGTGATAGATTATTTCTAATACCAACTACTTGCTATTTCAACGTCCTCATTTTCCTTAATATTCTCCCCAAGAGTTGTCAAGTTCTGCTGTTGCTGTTCTAGTTTTTTCTCTCAACGGAAATCTGTAACAAATTGTATTCATGGAAATGAAGAGTGTTTGATATGAATAGATATCTGTGCCTTTTCAGTAATTTACTTTTCTAATATGTTACTTTAAAAAAATCATTTATGTCTTTTTGTCAAATAGAGAGTTTTTAGTAAAGATGTCAGATGGATTCGGTCTTGTGTGCTTCCTCTGATCAGTTGTCACCGAGTGTGGGCTAACTAGGCTTTCTGGAACAGTTGACTTTCAAAATGAAATAAGCCAATACTATGAGTCATGTATGCTATTACTTCCCTACCATTATAATGCTTGACTTACTATATTTCATAAGCTTTATGAATGGTTTCAGTACTTTTAAAATCACCTTATCAGTCACCAAGACTTGCTTGTTCCGTTCTCCAAAGTGTCGGTCACCTCCTTTCCATTTCTGCTATCTCCACTCTGGTTCAAGAAGTAACCATTTTTCCTCTTCTTCACATATGTAGTGAGCTTCACATGTTTAGTTAGCTTTGTAAACCAAGATTGAATTACATGATTTTTCTTTGCAGAAACTTCCACTGTTTCAACGTGTCCCCTTTGTTTACAGAGTAAAGTCCAAGTACACCAGCATGTGTTCAGAGTACTTACTCATCCTGCCCAGATTCCTTTCCCAGTATCATCTCAGACATGAGCACCAGCCAAAGTGGACTAGGTGTTAATTCCCACATTCCTTTGTATCTTCCCTTTCCTCACCCTTGTTGGTACTTTCCTACAGCCTGAGAAGCCTTTCCCCTATTTGCAGCTCTCCTTGCTTGGTTGTCAAGATTTACCTCACTCAGTGCAATTTGTGTTATTTTACTAGATTCTTGAAATTGAAATTAATTGTTGCTTCCTTGGAGTTCCCAGACAACATTTCTTGTGCATTCTTTTTGTTCTATTTTGACTTAAAAATTTTTAGGTTTTTGCACGCCTGTCTCCCCAACCAAGTTTAAACATACCTATTTGTTTTATCATTGATTATTGCAAAACCAGATTTTGTGCTTTGCACATGAAAGGTTTTCAGTAAATGTTTGCCACTTGATAGATTGGAAGAATGAATGTGGATATCTATAAATTTGAATATGTTTATACCCTTAAAAATATTAGTTTATATTTCCCAGGCGAGGTGGCTCATGCCTGTAATCCCAGCACTTTGGGAGGCTGAGGCGGGCAGATCACATGAGGTTGGGAGTTTGAGACCAGCCTGACCAATATGGAGGAACCCTGTCTCTACTGATAGTACAAAATTAGCCCAGTGTGGTTGACGCCTGCCTGTAATCCCAGCTACTAGAGAGGCTGAGGCAGGAGAATCACTTGAACCTGGGAAGCGGAGGTTGTGGTGAGCCGAGTTCGTGCCATTGCATTCCAGCCTGGGCAACAAGAGTGAAAACTCCATCTCAAAAAAAAAAAAAAAAAAAAAAAAATTAGTTTATCCACATAGTGAAAACATTAAAATGCCTGATTTTGCTATTCAGTAAAAATAGAATTATTTAATCTTTGTTTATATAATGTTCTACAAAGTTTTATTTGTGAAGAAATGATAAATAAATTTAAATTAAAACACATTGTCCTCAAGCAGAGCAAAGCTAATTTTAGAAGTGGCCACAGTACCTGCTAAATATTGACAGATAATTTGGCCAGGTGCAGTGGCTCATGCCTATAATTCCAGCACTTTGGGAGACCGAGGTGGGTGGATCATTTGACGTTGGGAGTTTGAAATCAGCCTGGACAACAGGGTAAAACCCCATCTCTACTAAAAAATACAAAAGTCAGCCAGGTATGGTGGTAGCGGCCCATAATCCCAGATACTTGGCAGGACAAGGCAGGAGAATCTCTTCAACCCATAAGGCAGAAGTTGCAGTGACCTGAAACTATGCCACTGCACTCCAGGTTGGGTGACAGGGTGAGACTCTCTCTCTCAAAAAAAAAAAAAAAATATATATATATATATAAATGTTAACAGATAATTTGCTTAATCTGGGCATGAATACAATGCAAAAAAGAATATAATTTGCATGTGTGATATCCTATATAAAATACCTAAGTAGAAAAATAAGTAAACATATCTTTTACTCAAGGAAAATTTTTGTCTTGGGGAATAATATTTATTAAAGTACTTGGTGAACTAATAAAGTGCAGCAGCACATGATGGTTTCACTTGGGTATAATCTAGGGTAAGAAGAGCTGTTTGGTGGCCTGGCCACTTGAGGAAGCAAAAATTTGTTTATGTGCCGATGTACTTCTTCCAGACTGTGTATTTTTTATCACTAATTTAAATTTTGTGCCACATAATGCAAAACAAAATTTTAGAAAAGCCAAAATCCAACTGAAGAAAAGTGTCAAGGATGAGAAGATGGAAAACAATGCTTTCTATTAAAAAAGGAAAAGACAGAACTTGTTTACACATGTTCAAGTTAAAAATGAGCAAGTTTACTTAAGTCAACTCACTATCCATAAATCATGTCTTTCCTACATTTGTCTGGCTATAAAGTTTCTTTGGATGACCTAAGTAATTTCCTAAGCGCTTGCAACAGCTGTAGTATCTAAGTGCTCAGTTGATTATATTTAGCCTAAAATGTTGTCATCCCTGATTACATCAAGTATTTCCAGAGAAACATACCTCATTAGTGGCTATAACTATAAAATTAGAAAAAAAAAATTATAAAGCCACTTTGTTTCAGTGAGGTCAATAAATGGTAATACAAGGTGATGATGATGATGACTGATGAATAATTTCCAGCACATATATAAAATGCTGTGATTTAAAAAATGCAACTATTGTGGGGTTGTGTCATTTTCATTTTGACAGCATGGTCTAAACCAGCTATTGTCAACAAGAAGCACCATCAAAATTGCTTCAGAGGTTTTGCCACCTACTTCTGGACGCTCCTGAAAATTTTAGGTTGCTTTCCTACAAGGGACTAAGTTCTCCCCATCATTTTCTCTAGCCCCCAATACCCCAGTAAAACTTCTGTCAGTTGAGCCTCAGGCCTCACCCTCCCATTCCTTCTACTTCCATATTGTCTCTTTCACATGGCTGACCATTCTGCTAACTAGGTCCAGGCCAGTCTGACCCATGCAAAGACTATGCACTAGTTCCTTGATTCT
This sequence comes from Macaca nemestrina, assembly GCF_043159975.1. NCBI lineage: Eukaryota > Metazoa > Chordata > Mammalia > Primates > Cercopithecidae > Macaca > Macaca nemestrina. The sequence continues at coordinate 107,458,384 of NC_092134.1, forward strand.
TCCAGCCTCACAATCTCTGGCCAACCTCCTCCTCCTCGCCAGGAATCCTCTACTTTGAGCTGGTAGAGTTGTACTCAAAAAGGGCAAATGACACCACACTATTACTCCCTTGTTTAAGACCCTCTAGTTGACTGTATAATGAGTCATCAGGATCTTGCAAACCCCGACTTAAATTTTCAGCCTCATCTCTGTCTCTCCATGTCCCACTACCCTCCCCTTCTCCCCTTTTGCCTCTAAACTCTTTCGTAAACTCTAAGTCACTTCAGACACCTGCATTTCCTGAGAAAACCATGATGTTCACACTATGGTTTTCTCTGGTAGGAACAGTTCGGCCTCATGTTGTTATCTCACCTGATGGACTCTGCCGATAGTTCAAGCGTCACTCATACTATAAACACTTTTCCTGATCCTTCAGATTGAATTGTCCACCCCTCCTTTTCTCTAATCTGTAGTGAATTTATTTATTATGCATATTCCACATTTCACTGCACGTATTTGTTTACAAATCTGTCCCCTTAATGCAATGTAAATAATCTAGGGCCTGGAGACCAGTGTGTTCATATCATGGTCTCCAACACCAAATCCTTTATCTGGCGCTTAATAACCTAATGCTGGTTGAATAAACATTTGAATGAGTGTCAGATAGCTATTAAACTATAAACTCTTATAAGATAAGAATCATGTCTTATTCAGCTTTGCATCCCACTTAGCTTCTAGTCCAGTGTATTGCATATAGAAAGTGCTTGATAATTATTTATTCAATATATAGTTGAAGAAAGGAAAGCTAGTGGAAGAAAAGCGTATCACATATGAACAGGGACCATGGCTGGAAGACTTGAAGGCCAGAAAGAGTATAGTATTAATTGAGTTGAAAAAAAATCAATTGTAAAAAGGCAGGATGAAGGAGACATGGCTAAGCAATTGCCAATGCCTGTTTCATTCAGTGATTAATAGTCTATTAATCTAGCTAATTGTGTAAAATATTTGGAAGTTCATTGTCCACTTAGCTGTTAGCAAGTGAGCTGAAATGCGGATCACTTCATGAAGATAAAATTGTAAAAGTATACAAAAAAAACCAAACCAAACTATGTTGAAAGGAGCAAAGGAGAAAGTACAAATCACCCCAACTTTCTTACCCAGCTATAGGTCAGGCCAAGCAGATATCTCTTTGTGCATTTATTTAGAGGTATATAAGGCATATTTCCATTCATATTGTTTTTTACAATGACTTAGGTAAGATGGAAGTTGAGTTTTTTCCCTTGGATTTTGGCTCCAGATATTAAAACCTGAAACTAGCTGCTGCTTTGCAGGTCTAGTACCCCCTGCCTGGAGAGCATCTCTCCAAGGGAATGATCTCAGCTGTGTTCTCAATACACCCCTCTTCCTATCTGCCTGCCTCCATGGAGCCTTCACTGCTGTTGTTAAAACGTCGCTGTTGACAGTGCCACTGGGAAGTTGCGGTAATGCCCTTTTGCTACAGGGCCTGGCATGAGGCCTTGCTGTCTGCTGTCCCTGTAACTCTGTCTATAACTCTGCTCACTGCCTCCTGGTGCTTGTCTCTGTTGATTTACCAGATCTTTGTGGTTCTATGTGGTCCTTCTAGGTTCAGTCTCAGTCAGGAGTCCTCCTTTCTAAAGACTCCCTAGGTGTCATCATGTCTTTAAATCCATATATTCACAACTTTTTTGCTCTGTGGGCACACACCCCACAGTTCCAGGCTCCAGACTGTGTGGGCCTGTCTTTGTCTCTGAATCTGGGTCTCCCATCTGACTCTACCTTCTTTTGTAAAGAAATTCCTCGCAGAGTTTCCTATTATATATTCCTTCCACCAGACCCCAGCTGGGCCAACAGTATAAACTTAAAAAGATATCAAGAGGATTCATTTTTCATTTTACCAGGAGGCTCTTCGGCCCCTTTTAATTTCATAGAAGGCAAAAGGAACTTGGAGGAGCAGCCTTAGGCTCACATTACATCTCTTCTTTCTTCTACAAATTGTACTTGAGATCAGGGCTTAACTATTCCCATACACTACTGTTGTAATGCCTGGCACATAATATAACATGCCCAGTACATCTGTGTTGAAAGAAAGCATGAATGAATGCTTTCGAATGAATTTGACCTTTTTCCTTAATCACAGTTTAGGGCTTTGTCACTTAATTAGGGCATTGCATATCCACTCTACATTATTCTCTTTGCCTTTGCCTCTAGGTAGTTTTTCTAATATTTACTATATGCTGAGTTTGCTCTAAGTGCTTTATATTTACTAACTTACTCCTCAAACAACTCTATGAGTAGGATACTATGATCATCTCCTTTTCACAGATAAGAAAACTGAAGCCTAGAGAGTTTTAGTTTACACAGCTAGTAAATGATGGAGCTGGTGGTTCCCAGTTGTAATGACTGTTCAGAGGTGGCACCCTACCAGGTGATGACAAGTTCATGAGATCTGGTGATGTTAATGAAGTGGGGAAAAGGTGACAGACTCTTCTTGGGTGCCAGAATTATAAAATATGAAGCTAATAACCCCAGGCATCTATACTAGCCTGTTCTCGCATTGCTGTAAAGAACTACCTGAGACTGGGTAATTTATGAAGAAATGAGATTTAATTGGCTCACCATTCTGTATGCTGTACAGGTAGCATAGCTGGGGAGGCCTCCGCAAACTTTCAATCATGGTGGAAGGCACAAGGGGAGGCAGGCATGTCTTTACATGGTGGAGCAGGAGAGAGAGAGAAGGGGGAAGTGCTACACACTTTTAAACAACCAGATCTCCTGAGAACTCACTCACTATCACAAGAACAGAAGGGGGAGGACTGCCTCCGTGATCCAATCACCTCCCACCCAGCCCCTCCTCCAACATTGAGGATTACAATTCTACATGAGATTTGGGTGGGGACATAGAGCCAAACAATATCAGCATCTATGTTTCCCACCATGTAGTTCAGAGAACTAGAGGAAGCAGTTTTTTCAAAAAGGTTGAAGTAGATAATACATGCATGCAGAAAAAGAGTTTTGATGTTTCTGTCCTTGTTTTTGTTCTTCTCACAGGGTCAGCTACATGCCTGAGTCTGGGCTCTATAAAATATCTGTATTTTCACCATAAATTTCCCTTTTCTTCTGTAACTTACAACTAAATGAGTTATATTCACGCAGCTAATATTTGTCTGTCTCATAGTAGAGTATTATCTTATTATTTATTTTATTTGCATGTCATTACTCATTTATTCAGGATGAACTTTATTTAAAATGTGAGTGACTAAGTATATTTCTTCCTCTTATAAAATGCCAAATCACTTCTTGAAGTCATTTTTCTTTTGGGGTGCTTATACTTTTTTCTCATTAATTTAGAGAATGCTTTGTATATTTATAGCCTTAACATTCTTATATATGATATATGTAACAAATGTTGTATTTTGAGTTTAATTATTATATCATTTTCTGCATATAAGTTTAAAATACATTCATTATCATGTAAATTAATTTTTTCTCTAGGCTTTGTATAAAGCTTAGAAAGTATCCTTTATGCCAAAATTTTAAAATAGTATGTTACATTTTCTTCATGTTTTTTTCATTGATTCTGGTTGATGATATCTGTTCTGTAATTTACTTTAAAATATTTCAGCAGAGAGTGTCATGTAGATGTGTGTGTTAGACTGTAGAGTTAAATCTCAAGGATCCTAATCAGTTCTATATACTTTGGGTGTGGTGAGTTAGCATTGGAAGTTTAATCAGTAGCTCATGCTCTGGAAGTGGCTACTCCTAACTGTTATACTATCTTTACCCTTTATCAACACCAGAGCGTTCTGTAATTACTATGGATGTTAGACTTAAAAAAAAACAAACTGATAAAACATATGGTGATCAGATATGTGGACTGACTACTTCATACCACTATACGGTTATAAAAAAAAAAGACTGACAATAACACTGGAGAGGATGTGGAGAAATTGGAACAATTATATATTGCTGGTAGGAATGTAATGCAATGCAGTCACTTTGGTAAATAGTTTGGCAGTTTTTTTTTCAGATTTTAAAAATAGTGTTACCATTAGGACCCAGCAATTCTGTTAGGTATATACCCCAGAGAAATGAAGCCATATGTCTGTATAGAAACTTGTTCAAGTCTTCATTGCAGTATTATTGATAATAGCCAAAAATAGAAACAACCCAAATATCTAAGAATTGATGAACCAAAGTGGTGTATCCCTACAATAGAATATGATTTGGCAATAAAACAGAATGAAGTACTGACACATACTACAACGTGACTGAATCTTCAAAACATCATGTAATCGAAAGAAGCTAGTCACAAAAAGAGCACATATTGTATATCATCATGATTCTATTTACATGAAATGCTCTGAATAGGCAAATACATGGAGACAGAAAGATTAGTGGTTACCAGGGGCTGGGGGAAGTCGAATAGGGTGTGATTTTTGATGGGTTCAGGGTGTTTTTGGTGGGAGGAGAGAGGAAAATGTTCTGAAATTAGATAGTGGTAATAGTTGCACAACTCTGAATATACTATCGACCACTGGATTGTACACTTTAAAAGGGCAAATTTTATAGTATGTCATTTATATCTGAATAAAGCTGTTATAAAAAAGATATGTGGATTAGCTAGACATATTGCACATGTGAACAGGAGATACATGCCTAGGGACTCGGGGTTATGCCCTTTAGAGTGGTGCAGTAGGCCTAGAGACGCCTTAGGTAATGGGTATAAATGTTTAGAGAATTCGCTACGCTTATCTGACCAGAAAGTTAGATATTGTCAACAGAATATTGTCACATCTGCCTGAAGGTGCTATTTAGAGTGTCTGAAAGGACAGAGAGCTGGAAGTTGATTAAACTGATGGAGTACATTGTGTGACTGTTTTGAGTTCTTCTTAGTAATGAATATTTGTCACTTTGGCACAATTTGGCCTGAGACTTGCTTTCTTGGTAACATGCTATTTTGCAGTGAGGTTATAGTGAGAGCTGCATAGCTCACATACTTCAGCTATTGAAGGCAACATATAACTACTAAACAGCCTAGTTGGATAGAATGATTATTAGCAGTTGATACCCAAGAAAATTATTGACTATTATGTATTCATCAAGCTTCCAATCACTCTACTGAATTATCTTACTAATTTAAAAAGCTTTTGTTAATTCTCTTGCTTTTTTTGTGTACAAAATTAAATCTGCAAGTAAAGGTAATTTAATTTTTCTCTTTCCAGTACTGCCTAATTTTTACTTTATATCTTTCTCTGTAGAGCCTATGAAATGATGCTAAATAATAACATTATTTGCAGCTCATTTCATTTTGTTCTCAATGATATAGATGAATAGTGTAACAAATACAGACATCAAAAATCAAAATCAAATTCAGAAATCAATAGAAGATTTGCAAAACAGCCTTCAAGAGTTTGCCTTTTCTGTGACTTTGGCCACTTTATTTAACCTCTCTGCATTTGATTAATTTATTTGGAAAATGGATCCTGCCAATAATTGCTACTTGGTAGGATTATGGGGAGGGTTAAGTGAAATGATTTATTTAAATGCCCAGCTCAGCACCTGGCACTTAGTAAATAAATAGTAGCTGTGCAGTTTGTGATATAGATTCGTGTGGAGTGTGATGGGGCACCTGGGGAAATAATCAGTGCTACATGCTAGGACAGAGCCATGGAGAGAGGCTGAAAGAGGAATTCTCATTTCCTAGTAGGAAAGGGGTTGGTGTGGAAATTTTGGGAAAGAGAAAGTTCTGGGTAAAATGTAAATGTAGAGAAGTGGTTTTCCTTCTAACAGTCAGGACCCTCAGCTGTAGGTCTGTTGGAGATTGCTTGAGGTCCACTCCAGACCCTGTTTGCCTGGGTATCAGCAGCAGAGGCTGCAGAAGATAGAATATTGCTGAACAGCGAGTGTACCTGTCTGATTCTTGCTTTGGAAGCTTCCTCTCAGGGGTGTACTCCACCCTGTGAGGTGTGGGGTGTCAGACTGCCCCTAGTGGGGGATGTCTCCCAGTTAGGCTACTCAGGGGTCAGGGACCCACTTGAGCAGGGAATCTGTCCCTTCTCAGATCTCAACCTCCGTGTTGGGAGATCCACTGCTCTCTTCAAAGCTGTCAGACAGAGTCGTTTGCATCTGCAGAGGTTTCCGCTGCGTTTGTTATTGCCCTGTCCCCAGAGGTGGAGTCTACAGAGACAGGCAGGTTTCCTTGAGCTGCTGTGAGCTCCACCCAGTTCGAGCTTCCCAGCAGCTTTGTTTACCTACTTAAGCCTCAGCAATGGCGGGCGCCCCTCCCCCAGCCTCGCTGCTGCCTTGCCCATAGATCACAGACTGCTGTGCTAGCAATGAGGGAGGCTCCGTGGGTGTGGGACCCTCCCGGCCAGGTGTGGGATATGATCTCCTGGTGTGCCTGTTTGCTTAAAGCGCAGTATTGGGGTGGGAGTTACCCGATTTTCCAGTGTTGTGTGTCTCAGTTCCCCTGGCTAGGAAAAGGGATTCCCTTCCCCTTGCGCTTCCCAGGTGAGGCAATGCCTCGCCCTGCTTCAGCTCTCGCTGGTCGGGCTGCAGCAGCTGACCAGCACCGATCGTCCAGCACTCCCCAGTGAGATGAACCCAGTACCTCAGTTGAAAATGCAGAAATCACCGGTCTTCTGTGTCGCTTGCGCTGGGAGTTGGAGACTGGAGCTGTTCCTATTCGGCCATCTTGCTCCAGGACACCTACACCAAAACCCCATCAGTACATCACCATCATCAAAGACCAGAGGCAGATAAAACCACACAGATGGGGAAAAAGCAGGGCAGAAAAGCTGGAAATTCAAAAAATAAGAGCGCATCTCCCCCGGCAAAGGAGCGCAGCTCATCGCCAGCAACGGATCAAAGCTGGACGGAGAATGACTTTGACGAGATGAGAGAAGAAGGCTTCAGTCCATCAAATTTCTCAGAGCTAAAGGAGGAATTACATACCCAGCGCAAAGAAACTAAAAATCTTGAAAAAAAAGTGGAAGAATTGATGGCTAGAGTAATTAATGCAGAGAAGGTCCTAAACGAAATGAAAGAGATGAAAACCATGACACGAGAAATACGTGACAAATGCACAAGCTTCAGTAACCGACTCGATCAACTGGAAGAAAGAGTATCTGTGATTGAGGATCAAATGAATGAAATGAAGCAAGAAGAGAAACCAAAAGAAAAAAGAAGAAAAAGAAATGAACAAAGCCTGCAAGAAGTATGGGATTATGTAAAAAGACCAAATCTACGTCTGATTGGGGTGCCTGAAAGTGAGGGGGAAAATGGAACCAAGTTGGAAAACACTCTTCAGGATATCATCCAGGAGAACTTCCCCAACCTAGTAGGGCAGGCCAACATTCAAATCCAGGAAATACAGAGAACGCCACAAAGATACTCCTCGAGAAGAGCAACTCCAAGACACATAATTGCCAGATTCACCAAAGTTGAAATGAAGGAAAAAATCTTAAGGGCATCCAGAGAGAAAGGTCGGGTTACCCACAAAGGGAAGCCCATCAGACTAACAGCAGATCTCTTGGCAGAAACTCTACAAGCCAGAAGAGAATGGGGGCCAATATTCAACATTCTTAAAGAAAAGAATTTTCAACCCAGAATTTCATATCCAGCCAAACTAAGTTTCATAAGTGAAGGAGAAATAAAATCCTTTACAGATAAGCAAATGCTTAGAGATTTTGTCACCACTAGGCCTGCCTTACAAGAGACCCTGAAGGAAGCACTAAACATGGAAAGGAACAACTGGTACCAGCCATTGCAAAAACATGCCAAAATGTAAAGACCATCGAGGCTAGGAAGAAACTGCATCAACTAACGAGCAAAATAACCAGTTAATATCATAATGGCAGGATCAAGTTCACACATAACAATATTAACCTTAAATGTAAATGGACTAAATGCTCCAATTAAAAGACACAGACTGGCAAACTGGATAAAGAGTCAAGACCCATCAGTCTGCTGTATTCAGGAGACCCATCTCACATGCAGAGACATACATAGGCTCAAAATAAAGGGATGGAGGAAGATTTACCAAGCAAATGGAGAACAAAAAAAAGGGGGGTTACAATACTAGTCTCTGATAAAACAGACTTTAAACCATCAAAGATCAAAAGAGACAAAGAAGGCCATTACATAATGGTAAAGGGATCAATTCAACAGGAAGAGCTAACTCTCCTAAATATATATGCACCCAATACAGGAGCACCCAGATTCATAAAGCAAGTCCTTAGAGACTTACAAAGAGACTGAGACTCCCATACAATAATAATGGGAGACCTCAACACTCCACTGTCAACATTAGACAGATCAACGAGACAGAAAGTTAACAAGGATATCCAGGAATTGAACTCATCTCTGCAGCAAGCCGACCTAATAGACATCTATAGAACTCTCCACCCCAAATCAACAGAATATACATTCTTCTCAGCACCACATCGTACTTACTCCAAAATTGACTACATAATTGGAAGTAAAGCACTCCTCAGGAAATGTACAAGAACAGAAATTATAACAAACTGTCTCTCAGACCACAGTGCAATCAAACTAGAACTCAGGACTAAGAAACTCAATCAAAACCGCTCAACTACATGGAAACTGAACAACCTGCTCCTGAATGACTACTGGGTACATAACGAAATGAAGGCAGAAATAAAGATGTTCTTTGAAACCAATGAGAACAAAGATACAACATACCAGAATCTGTGGGACACATTTAAAGCAGTGTGTAGAGGGAAATTTATAGCACTAAATGCCCACAAGAGAAAGCAGGAAAGATCTAAAACTGACACTCTAACATCGCATTAAAAGAACTAGAGAAGCAAGAGCAAACACATTCGAAAGCTAGCAGAAGGCAATAAATAACTAAGATCAGAGCAGAACTGAAGGAGATAGAGACACAAAAAACTCTCCAAAAAATCAATGAATCCAGGAGTTGGTTTTTTGAAAAGATCAACAAAATTGACAGACCACTAGCAAGACTAATAAAGAAGAAAAGAGAGAAGAATCAAATAGACGCAATTAAAAATGATAAAGGGGATATCACCACCGACCCCACAGAAATACAAACTACCATCAGAGAATACTATAAACACCTCTACGCAAATAAACTGGAAAATCTAGAAGAAATGGATAATTTCCTGGACACTTACACTCTTCCAAGACTAAACCAGGAAGAAGTTGAATCCCTGAATAGACCAATAGCAGGCTCTGAAATTGAGGCAATAATTAATAGCCTACCAACCAAAAAAAGTCCAGGACCAGATGGATTCACAGCTGAATTCTACCAGAGGTACAAGGAGGAGTTGGTACCATTCCTTCTGAAACTATTCCAATCAATAGAAAAAGAGGGAATCCTCCCTAACTCATTTTATGAGGCCAACATCATCCTGATACCAAAGCCTGGCAGAGACACAACAAAAAAAGAGAATTTTAGACCAATATCCCTGATGAACATCGATGCAAATATCCTCAATAAAATACTGGCAAACCGGATTCAGCAACACATCAAAAAGCTTATCCACCATGATCAAGTGGGCTTCATCCCTGGGATGCAAGGCTGGTTCAACATTCGCAAATCAATAAACATAATCCAGCATACAAACAGAACCAAAGACAAGAACCACATGATTATCTCAATAGATGCAGAAAAGGCTTTTGACAAAATTCAACAGCCCTTCATGCTAAAAACGCTCAATAAATTCGGTATTGATGGAACGTACCTCAAAATAATAAGAGCTATTTATGACAAACCCACAGCCAATATCATACTGAATGGGCAAAAACTGGAAAAATTCCCTTTGAAAACTGGCACAAGACAGGGATGCCCTCTCTCACCACTCCTATTCAACATAGTGTTGGAAGTTCTGGCTAGGGCAATCAGGCAAGAGAAAGAAATCAAGGGTATTCAGTTAGGAAAAGAAGAAATCAAATTGTCCCTGTTTGCAGATGACATGATTGTATATTTAGAAAACCCCATTGTCTCAGCCCAAAATCTCCTTAAGCTGATAAGCAACTTCAGCAAAGTCTCAGGATACAAAATTAATGTGCAAAAATCACAAGCATTCTTATACACCAGTAACAGACAAACACAGAGCCAAATCAGGAATGAACTTCCATTCACAATTGCTTCAAAGAGAATCAAATACCTAGGAATCCAACTTACAAGGGATGTAAAGGACCTCTTCAAGGAGAACTACAAACCACTGCTCAGTGAAATAAAAGAGGACACAAACAAATGGAAGAACATACCATGCTCATGGATAGGAAGAATCAATATCGTGAAAATGGCCATACTGCCCAAGGTAATTTATAGATTCAATGCCATCCCCATCAAGCTACCAATTACTTTCTTCACAGAATTGGAAAAAACTGCTTTAAGGTTCATATGGAACCAAAAAAGAGCCCGCATCTCCAAGACAATCCTAAGTCAAAAGAACAAAGCTGGAGGCATCACGCTACCTGACTTCAAACTATACTACAAGGCTACAGTAACCAAAACAGCATGGTACTGGTACCAAAACAGAGATATAGACCAATGGAACAGAACAGAGTCCTCAGAAATAATACCACACATCTACAGCCATCTGATCTTTGACAAACCTGAGAGAAACAAGAAATGGGGAAAGGATTCCCTATTTAATAAATGGTGCTGGGAAAATTGGCTAGCCATAAGCAGAAAGCTGAAACTGGATCCTTTCCTTACTCCTTATATGAAAATTAATTCAAGATGGATTAGAGACTTAAATGTTAGACCTAATACCATAAAAATCCTAGAGGAAAACCTAGATAGTACCATTCAGGAGATAGGCATGGGCAAAGACTTCATGTCTAAAACACCAAAAGCAACGGCAGCAAAAGCCAAAATTGACAAATGGGATCTCATTAAACTAAAGAGCTTCTGCACAGCAAAAGAAACTACCATCAGAGTGAACAGGCAACCTACAGAATGGGAGAAAATTTTTGCAATCTACTCATCTGACAAAGGGCTAATATCCAGAACCTACAAAGAACTCAAACAGATTTACAAGAAAAAAACAAACAACCCCATCAAAAAGTGGGCAAAGGATATGAACAGACATTTCTCAAAAGAAGACATTCATACAGCCAACAGACACATGAAAAAATGCTCATCATCACTGGCCATCAGAGAAATGCAAATCAAAACCACAATGAGATACCATCTCACACCAGTTAGAATGGCGATCATTAAAAAGTCAGGAAACAACAGGTGCTGGAGAGGATGTGGAGAAATAGGAACACTTTTACACTGTTGGTGGGATTGTAAACTAGTTCAACCATTATGGAAAACAGTATGGCGATTCCTCAAGGATATAGAACTAGATGTACCATATGACCCAGCTATCCCATTACTAGGTATATACCCAAAGGATTATAAATCATGCTGCTATAAAGACACATGCACACGTATGTTTATTGCGGCACTATTCACAATAGCAAAGACTTGGAATCAACCCAAATGTCCATCAGTGACAGAGTGGATTAAGAAAATGTGGCACATATACACCATGGAATACTATGCAGCCATCAAAAAGGATGAGTTTGTGTCCTTTGTAGGGACATGGATGCAGCTGGAAACCATCATTCTTAGCAAACTATCACAAGAACAGAAAACCAAACACCGCATGTTCTCACTCATAGGTGGGAACTGAACAATGAGATCACTTGGACTCAGGAAGGGGAACATCACACACTGGGGCCTATCATGGGGAGGGGGGAGGGGAGGGGGGAAGGATTGCATTGGGAGTTACACCTGATGTAAATGACGAGTTGATGGGTGCAGCACACCAACATGGCACAAGTATACATATGTAACAAACCTGCACGTTATGCACATGTACCCTACACCTTAAAAGTATAATAATAATAAATAAATTAAAAAAAAAATGTAGAGAAGTGTGAGGCAGGATTCGTTTGAGGGATCGCAAAGAATCTGGTGTCTGGAAGCAAAGACTGTAAGAAATAATATGGATAGAGGTGCAGCTGGAGACATAGCCGGGGGTCAGAATGCGGCAGGTGTTCAGTGCAATGTTATGGAGTTTGGAATTTCTGGAGGGAATGGGTTTTTTGCAAGTGAGGCATTTGCTCAAGTATTTACAATAGAGAGTTTTCTCCTGGAGGCATCTTGGTGAATGAACTGGGATATGGGGGACAAGATGACCTGTTACTGAGGCGTCTTGCTTGGAGGAGAAGAAGTTGGACAGTGTTGCTGGCTGTATTAGTTTCCTGTGGCTGTTGTAATAAATTGCCACAACCTTGTTGGCTTAAAAGAACAGAAATTTGTTTTCTCACAGGTCTGGAGGCCAGAAATCCTTAATCAGTATTGCCGGGCTGAAATCAAGGTGTTGGTAGGGCTGGTGTCCCTCCAGATGCTCTAGTGGACAATCCATTCTCTGCCTTTTCCAGCTCCTGGTGGTTGTTGCTAGCATGCTTTGGTTTGTGACTGCATCACTCTTGTCTTCAAGGCCAAAATCTACAACTCTCTCTGTGCTGTCACTGTCTTGTCTCTTCTGTAAGTGTCAAATCTCCCTCTGCCTTCCTCTTATATATGGTATATGTGATTGAATTTATGGCCCTTCCAGAGAATCCAGGGTAGTTTACTCATCTCAGGATTTATAGTTTAATCACATCTGCAGAGACCTCTTCCAAATAAGGTCACATTGACAGGTTCCAGGGATTTGGACCTGATATGTTTGGGTGTCCATTATTTTTCTTTCACAGTTGTCATTTACTAGGACAGAAAATACAAGAGCCATAAGATTGGGGGAAAGATAATGAATTTAGTTTTGTACCTGAGATTTAGATTTTTAAGAAGACCCATATCCTGCTCTCAGTCTCCTTTTTTAAAAGAGTTTTTAAAGCATAAACATGTTTCCCTTTTCCAGTTGAAATCAGGAGTTGCATTCTGTATCTTTTTCTGAAAGTTTGCATTACCCTGAGTTAACCCTTCATTACTTCAAACCTGTAGGTTCTTGTGTTTATCTCAGGCTAACCAGAGCTCTGACATGTCAAGTTCTGACAAAGCATAGGTTTCTTTTTAAGTAATTTCCAAGGATATCAATCACAGTTGAATGCCTCAGAAGGAATATAATTATAGTGTCCCTCAAATTTCTGTTAGTATCTAACCCAAATTCACCCATGCAAAGGTTGAAACTGTAATTTTATAACTGGCCTTTTCAGCTTAACGGTAGTAATAAGTACTTTGAACAACCAATTTCAGCAGAAACTGAAAAATAACTTAAAGTTTGTTTTATCCCTAGTGTCTGTTGGGTAATATCTGTCATTTATGATAAAGTTCTTGCTGTATATTCAGGCTACCAGAGGAAGCTGTTGAACTGAAATTTTTAATCTATTTGTGCAGCTTCAAATCTGAAAGTCTATTCTTACTTTCTTGAAAGCCAGATAATCTTGTTAAGTACTTTCCAATGACCCTAACCGTCAGAATTACTTGGTATCTTAGATTCTGGCTGAGTTTGGCTTTTTAATAAGTTTCGGTTTTAAAATATTTCTTTCTTTTTCTTTTTCTTTTCTTTTCTTTTTTTTTTTTTTTTTTTTTTTTTTGAGAGGGAGTCTCGCTCTGTCGCCCAGGCTGGGGTGCAGTGGCGCGATCTCGGCTCACTGCAACCTCCGCCGCCTGGGTTCACGCCATTCTCCTGCCTCAGCCTCCCGAGTCGCTGGGACTACAGGCGCCCGCCACCTCGCCCAGCTAACTTTTTGTATTTTCAGTAGAGACAGGGTTTCACCGTGTTAGCCAGGATGGTCTCTATATCCTGACCTCGTGATCCACCCGTCTCGGCCTCCCAAAGTGCTGGGATTACAGGTGTGAGCCACCGTGCCCGGACTTTTTTTTTTTTTTCATTTCTAAACCTTTCCTTTTTGCCTGTACACAGTTTGGCTCCTCTTGTTATAGAAATTGTAGTTTTGGGAAATACATTTTTTCCTGAAATGTGTATGTTAAATTTCTCAGGGTATTGTTTATTCAGTGAATAAAATAAAAGAATGAATGAATGAATCAGAATTAAACATTACATTCAAATCACTTCCAAAAATTGAGTAAACTTGCTTTCAGTTGCTCAAAAAAAGTTTTGATTTCCTTGTCTTCATAAAACAGAATTTCTGAAAGCCATTTTGTGTATGTGTACATTAAAAAATGCATATACATACAAATAACTTTCTAATTCCGGTCCATAAGATAACATAATGCCCTAAATAAAGGCCATGGGCATGGCTCAATGATATGGGGCTTGCTTATAATTCCAGTGATGCTGTCACTCTCAGGGATTTTCAGTTAGTGGATTACCTATTAGGGCAAAATCCCCAAATGCTAGATTCCCCTTCTACTCTGCTCTCTATAATAAAACACCTAACCTTACCTAAAGTGAAAAAAGATGATGCTTTAGACTGGGGACTAAAACTCTTCTTTCATTCAACAGGCCCCACTTATGTGCAAGCTTGTGCTAGTTTCTGTGGCTGCCTAAGCAATATTTGGTTAAGACTTTGCAGGCTATCAGTGGTCTAGAGACTACACTGAAAAATAGATAAATAAAAGGCCCTTAATAATTTACAAAATTTTAATTAAAACCAGAATCATTCTGCTTATTGACACAGGGCAATTTGCAGGGGATGCTATGATTCAGAGATATTGGTCTCTGTCCACATGTGGAAAATTTATTCTGGACAGTGTTTGCAAAATGATAAAGCATTGTTTGGCTCTACTTATGAACTGTATTTTTGTCCCTATAGAAAATTAAATATTTTTTTTGTTGGGCTCTATTTACAAACTATATTTCCATTCCTGTTGAAAATTAAATAGAAAAATTGCACTCAAAGTACAGCAGTAGATTTTTTAATGTGTTGTTTCACGTCTGTTGGTCACAGTGCTGTTTGGAATTAATTTTATGTTTCCAAGTTGAGGACTTAACCCCTAAAACAAGTATCTTGTATTTTTTTTTTTTTAATTAGAACTTAGCAAAATTGCCTTTACTCTGAAACTATTAACTTTAAAATTCATATACATATCAAGTAGGTTGTCTTTTTCAAATTTCATCTGTGGAAGGATAATGATATTTGTTTCCCTTTTAAAGGATTTTTTAATATGAATATTTATTAGGTGATTTTATCTGCTGAGCAGGAAAGAGTGAATAGCATGCCTGCAACTTTAGGATTAACTCACGAGTCACTTTTTACTTTAAATACATCATGTTATGCTCATTTTACATATGAAGAATTCAGAGTTTTTATTTTCTACTATTAAATCCTTAATACATATAAATATAATAGAAAAAATACTTAGCTTTTTAAAAATAATATTGCAGGATTTTTTCCTTAGTTTGGCTAAAGACAGGGTCCTTGTCCCACAGTCATGAAAATTTAGGCTCACAGACAATTCGAGGAGGGAGAAAAATGGGGGACATATTTGGCAAAAAGGGAGAAAAAAGGGGGAAACAGAGACTCTCTGTAAAGCCAGAGTCCCTGCTGGGGTGCTTCCTGTCTGGCAATTTGAATCTCAGGTTCCACACAGGAAGAGGAGTGGCCAGGCTCCTCCCTGATGCAAAGGGGCAAACTATGACTCCACTGCAGTGTGCACTCCCAGTGCACAGGCTGGTTGGAATTTTGCCAGGGACCCCCCTCCCACCTGGGTGTCTCAATAAGGTACTTATTTCAGGATATGTATTTATTTAGATCGCTTGCATTATATATATATTATCAATTATTTGAAAAATAGTTGGAATAAGAGCTAATTACTGTATCTGGCTTTTGTTGTTGTTATCATAGCTGAATCAATTTGACACTGTTTAATTTGACACCTATAAACAGTGTTTTCTCCCTATAATAAACTGCGATTTTATATACCATCCTATATTGTTGTTTAGTTATTTCTGTAATAAAATTCAGGCTTCTTGAAATAAGCCTTTAATACAGATTGTATTATTTTTGATAGTGCTTAGTTAGGTCTTGGCCATAGATTATTTGCTTGAAAAATACTTGCAGATTTGCTTTGAAGTTGAAAGAGAATTGCTACTTCCCAGTTTGAGAAAGATAAGCGTGAGATACAATTTTAAGAGGCTAGCTGGCTGCTCAGTATGGGTCTCAGAATGCCAATTGACAATAAAACCCACAACAGTAAAGACAACTGTGATATTCACGTTGGCTACTCAGTAACTGCTATATGGGAAACTGTCTTAAATTTGGAAGATGGCTTGTTGAGCATAAAATCGGAGCGGGCTGGGTTATCAGATGAGCTAACTGACTATTGTCTTTAGGGGAAGGTAGCCTGTTCTCAAGGATGAATATGGATGAGAATTGACTAGGAAGGCTGAGGAGTCAGGGAATTCTTTCTCTTGGATGGTTTTGGAAAGGTGTTGCTAAATTCCTGCTTATCTGCTTCTTAATTTTACATTTCATGCAAAATATACCTCTCCAGTTAACCCAGTGATGTACTAGAAAGGTGTCCCAATCCAGACCCCAAGAAAGGGTTCTTGGATTTTACCCAAGAAAGAATTCGAGGTGAGTCAATCAAGTGAAAGCAAGTTTATTAAGAAAGTAAAGGAACAAAAGAATGGCTACTCCATAGGCAGAGGAGTGTCGAGGGCTGCCGGTTGCCCATTTTTATGGTTATTTCTTGATTATATCCACAAGGGTGGATTATTCTTACCTCCCCTTTTTAGAACATATAGAGTACTTCCTGATGTTGCCATGGCATTTGTAAACTGTCATGGCCCTGGTAGGAGTGTAGCAGTGAGGAAGACCAGAGGTCACCCTCATTGCCATGTTGGTTTTGGTGGGTTTGGGCCAGCTTCTTTACTGCAACCTGTTTTATCAGAAGGGTATTTATGACCTGCATCTTGTGTCAGTCTCCTTATACTGTGACTAAGGATGCCTTAACCTCCTGGGAATGCAGCCTAGTAGGTCTCATCCTTATTTTACCCAGCCCCTATTCAAGATGGAGTTGCTGTGGTTTGAACACCTCGGACAGTATTTCTTCCTACAGGTTAGAGTTAAATTGGTTGGGCCTCGGCTTTAGTTAATGCTATTTCAGTTATCCCCCTTTAAGCTCATAGGTTAGGAATTTTAATGAAATTTGAGGATGAGTGGATACTAGAACGACTCAGGCAATTTATAGGTTATAATTTTGATTAGATGTTTCATCAAATAATTTTTCTAACTCGTACACTGTATTTTTCCAAAATTTCTTTTGAAGATTTTGTTCTTTTGTATTAGCTACATCTAGATTTGCAGAATAGAAAGACACGTTCAGGATTTTTAACCTAGTGTTGATGTTCAACATCATGTTATAAAATGGTAGGAACAAAGTTACAGGCATCCTAGCTCAAGCAGATGAAAAGTCCGTGGAGGGAAGCGTAGCCTTTTCATATAAAATCTGGTCATGGAGGGTTGTGTGTTATGTTTATTTTTAAAAGTGCAATATATATAAAACAAATATTTTTTTCTATGGAAAGTACGGTGGGTTTGGCCTCTCATTCTGGTTTTCTCTCCTCATTCGATAAGCAGCATCTCTATACTAGTCTATGAACAAGAATTTATTTTCCTTTATATTCTTGTGGTAGGTAAAATTGGAGACCTTTGACATTTCCAGTATTCATAGAAAATAAGAAGTCTTCTGGACTTCTCCAGAAACTGAGGTATTTTGTAAAGAACAGAAGCATCAGATTCCGAATGGTTGCTACCGTTAGATTATTCTGTACTGGGCTGTGTACACTGACTCATTTACTCACTTTCTCTGAGCCCCAGCTTAGTTTCTGAATTTATGAAATGGCCTTCACAATAATACCTATCTTATTTTACTTAATGTGAATAGGCTTTGTTTCTAATAGGATCTTGGGAAGATAAAATTCTTATTCCTAAAATAAATCCAAACTGAATGATGGATTTTAACAGTCACTGGTTTTTTGCAGTGTATATATCACTAAGAATATTTGCCTTTTCCAGCTTCGCAATCATATATGCTTGAGTAAAGTAGTCTTTTGGGAATTCAATCTGTCAGAGATAGTCTATTCTATTATATTCATATGACCAAAGTACAGGTAAAATTATTACCAAATATAATTGGAAAGTTAAATTGCAAATTTCAGATTATGTTATGAAGATTTATAGATTTTTACTTCTCATTACACAAAGGGTTTTTTGTTGGCTTATTTTTGATGTTACCTATATGTGTTATGGATCACAATGGCTGAGTGAAACAAGGTGACAAATAAAGTTTGTGATTAAGAAAACTAATCTCAGCAGGGCGCGGTGGATCACGCCTGCAATCCTAGCACTTGGGGAGGCAGAGGGGGGTGGATCACCTGAGGTCGGGAGTTCAAGACCAGCCTGACCAACATGGAGAAACCCTGTCTCTACTAAAAATACAAAATTAGCTGGGTGTGGTGGTGCATGCCTGTAATCCCAGCTACTTGGGAGGCTGAGGCAGGAGAATCGCTGAACCTGGGAGGCAGAGGTTGCAATGAACAGAGATCGCACCATTGCACTCCAGCCTGGGTAACAAGAGCGAAACTTCATCTCAAAAAAGAATAGTAATCTGTTCTATTGTTGATAGAAATCCTTTATTTTATATTTGTGGTTAAAACATGTAGTTTCTTTCTTTTACATAAGTAAGGCATTGAAACAACATTGTTTTCTGTTAAATACGTATATAGCATAGTTTTTGAGTCGCAGCCACATCACAATA
Organism: Macaca nemestrina; assembly: GCF_043159975.1. Taxonomy (NCBI): domain Eukaryota; kingdom Metazoa; phylum Chordata; class Mammalia; order Primates; family Cercopithecidae; genus Macaca; species Macaca nemestrina. The sequence continues at coordinate 107,477,102 of NC_092134.1, forward strand.
TTTTGCACTGTCATCTCAGTTTTTTTGTGAATTCCAAAAGAAACAGCATAACATTTTCCTAGGATACCTAATGAGCAAAAGCTTGAGTCACAGGAAGGATTGGGAGAATTCCCACTTAAGAACTACCTTTGTATAATAAATATAATATCACAGTAATTTCTCATATGGAAATGTTTTAATTTACCGTTTGCTAACCATTGCTGGAGTCATGGTGTCTGCTCAGGGGACAGAAAGGATTAATTTAATATGATTACTGACGAGTGGTCTTCGAGTCTGATTTAATTCCAAACGTGAATATGTCTGATGTTTCTCCTTTCTAGGAATATTTCAAGACATGATCTCATTTCATTGTCTGTGCTGCATTGTTTTGTTGAATATGTTCTTATTTTTTCAGTGCATAGAGATTCAATGGAGGCAATCGCTTTCGAGAACCTGAAATTAGAAAGGATGCCAGATTCATATGAAAAAGGGACTTTTCAAATACCAAGGGCCCTACAAATAAATGCACTTGAATAGTAGTCCTAGTGGAAAATAAGACAGCTTGAACACCTGATTTTTATTATAAGTATTACAAATAGGAATGCAATTTAGCTATTCCAGATTATTACCAATTAATGGAAGATGATTATTAAACACAAATTTGAACTTTTAGAACCCTTAAGTCATCAAGTTTTTCAGAAAAGCATATAGCTTTAAATCATAATTTTATAAAAACTAATTTTAGATGGAAATTTTTCTAATAATTTTCTGCCTTGTGGATCAGAGCATACCGAATTTAACTTTTTAATGAGTACTCAGGGTTATTGTTAGGAGCATAAAGTATAGGACTGTATTACTACCACCGAGGGTGGCAGTACACTGGTATCAGAGGAATCCAGGCTTTCCTAATTTTTGATTTTCCATTGTTATTCTGTTTTAGAAATATCTGGGAAAAAAAAAGTGCTAATAATGGCCTTGTGTATGTTTTTAATGTTTACTAAAGAGTCTTCAGGCAAGGTCTGTATGTTCATCTTAAATTCCCAAACTGTAATAGCAACATAAAACTCATCAGAGTTGATGTAACACAAATGTCAAGAGATGCTGCTTCACAATTGCATTCTAATTTTATGGATTAATGTGATCATGTGCTCTGAACTGCAAACAATTTTTGCATTAATAGCAACTCAAAGTTTGTTGAACACTTTTATATATATATAAACATATATATATGTTTATATATATAGTGTTTATATATATAAAAGTGTTTATATATATAGTTTATATATATATATATATATATATATATTTTTTTTTTTTTTTTTTGAGATGGAGTCTCGCTCTGCCACCCAGGCGGGAGTGCAGTGGCACAATCTCGGCTCACTGCAAGCTCCGCCTCCCGGGTTCACGCCATTCTCCTACCTCAGCCTCCCTAGTAGCTGGGACTATAGGCACCCGCCACCAAGCCTGGCTAATTTTTTGTATTTTTAGTAGAGACGGGGTTTCACTGTGGTCTCGATCTCCTGACCTTGTGATCCGCCTGCCTCGGCCTCCCAAAGTGCTGGGATTACAGGCGTGAGCCACCGCGCCCGGCCGAACACCTTTATATTTTTAATGAAGGATTAAATGGAAACCTAAAACAATTAGTTCTTTCAAAGAGATTTTAATCTTAGGATGTAAGGAGTCATGTTATTGGTTAACTGGAATGCAAGTCTGAGAAAATAAAAACTTTTATTTTCGGAGTCCAGTGATGTTCAGTCTGAATAAATACAAGCAGACCCTTAGGACATGTTTACTTAGTCATACATATGTGTATGTGTATGTTTATATATACACAATTATGTACATATACATTTTAATGTGTCTATATAAATATAAATATTTTGCTTTTATATCCAACTAACATTTTCTGTTTTATTCAACAGAAATCTTCTTGACAGAGACACATTTTCTAAATCTGATCCAAGTAAGTATTTATTGCTTGCCTTTTGAAAAATCATTTGATTTTGCAAAAGTTGTATGAAACTCATAGTTCTTGTTTAAAGGTTTGTTTTAAAGTGTAGAAAGCAGCAGGGGAGTGGTCCCAAGCTCTACACACTCATCAGCCAACCCCAGGGAGTACTGTGGGTAAAGAGGGACTTGCTGAGCACTTTGAGAATAAAATGAGAATACAAATGACTCCAATGTGGGACAGTTCACTTTGAAATTAAAACCTCATGTTATGGCCATTTGGTTGAAATTATTATATTTGAAAGAAAACCAAATGGGCCATAATTTAAAGTTATTTTTAGTCATGGAGTAATACTTTTCTTTCTTCTTTTTCTTGTTTTTAAATAAAAGTGGTGGTTGGGCAAGGTGGTTCATGCCTATAATCCCAGCCCTTTGGGAGGCTGAGGCAGGAGGATTTCCTGAGCCCAGGAGCTCGAGACCAGCCTAGGCTACATAATGAGACCTGCCCCCACCCCCACCATCTCTTGGGGAAAAAAAAGAAAAGAAAAATAAAATAAAAGTGATATATAAAATTTACAACCAAGTGAAATATGTAACATCTGATATGAACCAAAGTGATTACTAATTAGAGGTACTGAAAATTAGAGATAACTTGTAAAGTGAGAAGGGTAGTTTGAATTAGAAAACAGCAGAATGAACTGTATAAATCAATGTGTTTCCGAATCTTGTAATATTTAGAAATGAATATACAACAGTTCTGTATCTCAACAAATGTGTGAACAAATATGGTTGAATTATAGAGGAAAGGTTTTTGTCAGTTACCAGAATTCTTAAGGTAGTCATTGGGAAAAAGGCATTGCAATTGGGGTATTAAAAATCCCTGGGGCTCATTTGACAAATGGTTGGGACACTTCATATCCCTTAATCTTTACTCAAAGCCCTTAATCTCCCTTTTGGGAATTCCTTTCTTGGTTGACAGGATTTCTTACCTATTTACAAATATTGAGGGAGGAAGTTAAAATATTAAATGTAGAGCGTGACTTGCCCTCAAGTTTTCCTTCCTATTATACCTTTGAACACCGTAAATATCTTAGGAAGAACTTGATTTGTGTTTCACAACATAATGAAATATTTCAAATTGTTTAAATTATGGTTTTAAAATTTATCTATGAAGACCTTAGCAAGTATTATTTTATGTGCCAAGCTCAGTACTTACTAAGTTCTAAAGATCTGGCATAATAGTTTGTTTTCTGTTTAGTTAAATTAATTTTTAGTCACTTGATGATTTACTAGCCTTTTTTTTTTTTTTTGAAAGGGTAAGACTAGGAATTAGGCATTTATTTTTGATGTAGCTTTTGAACAGCTGAAAGCCAAATTGTATACATTCACATATGATTTTCATAAAAGACATTTATATGTGTGTATTTTTTCATCTTTTGTAGTTTGTGTCTTATATGTACAAGGAGTTGGAAATAAAGAATGGAGAGAGGTAAGTTTAAAACTTTAAAAAAAAATCACTGGACTTGAAGATATAGTAAGTTATAACTTGATCAAGATGATACTTCCCGTTTTTCACTGTAAGTCCTTTTCAACCCAAAGATTGAATTGTTTTTATCTTAGGAAAGTTACCTTTGTGTTTTATTTTTAATAACAGTGATTGTTTAGCTGACTTATGACCTTCTTGTGGAATATTCTAGGCCTGAAATTTCTACTTCCTTTATCCAAACATAAATTTAATGTGTTGCCATCAACTTGACATGATTTCTTACAAAATTTAAGTTTGTGGGTTAAGTCTTATTTTTAGAGATCAACTGCTGATATTTATAAAATGCCACCTTAAAAGATTTTGATTGGCCGGGCACGGTGGCTCACACCTGTAATCCCAGCCCTTTGGGAGGCTGAGGCTGGCGGATCACGAGGTCAGGAGATCAAGACCATCCTGGCTAACACAGTGAAACCCCGTCTCTACTGAAAAAAAAAAAAAAAAAAAAAAAAGAAAAATTAGCTGGGCGTGGTGACCGGTGCCTGTAGTTCCAGCTACTCCGGAGGCTGAGGCAGGAGAATGGCATGAACCCAGGAGGCAGAGCTTGCAGTGAGTAGAGATCGTGCCACTGCACTCCAGCCTGGGTGACAGAGCGAGACTCATCTCAAAAAAAGAAAAAGAAAAAGAAAAAAAAAGATCTTAATTATGCTGCTTAATACCAAATATTGCCTACTTTTTGCAACATATTTAAAAATAAAGTTGAAATTCAGCTTCTTAATACAAATGTATGTTGTTTAATGAAGCAAAAGTGAAGAGACAGAATTGTTAATTTATTTTCTAGAGTGTCTCCACATTCAAATGGGTGGTTGATCATTGGAAGGTGGAGGGCATATTAAATAAAAGGCATTTCCATCTGCCTCTAGTTGCCAGGTATCTCAGGAAGTTAGTGCATTATTTTAATGAGGTTACAGTTTCTGGCTAGATTTCCCTAGTGAGGTTTGTGCTATTTGTGCCACAGAGTGCATTTGCCAGTCATTTTACCACTGTGCCTCAATTTTGGGTAGAGGGCAAGAATAAATCATTTAATTTATTCTTAAAATCTGGGGAAAATAATTTAAAACTTGTTTCTACTGATAATGGGCTGGTGGTCAGTAGTCCATAAACAGATACACGTTTATTGTATCTAACTGCTTCTGCACTTTTTTTTTTTTTTTTTTTTTTTGAGGCGGAGTTTTGCTCTTGTTGCTCAGGCTGGAGTGCAATGGCACGATCTTGACTCACTGCAACTTCTGCCTCCCAGGTTCAAGCGATTCTCCTGCCTCAGCCTCCAGAGTGGCTGAGATTACAGGCATGCGGCCACCACGCCCGGCTAGTAGAGACAGGGTTTCTCCATGTTAGTCAGGCTGGTCTCAAACTCCCGAGCTCAGGTGATCCACCTGCCTTGGCCTCCCAAAGTGCTGGGATTACAGGTGTAAGCCACTGTGCCCAGCACATTTCTATTTAGTTCAATATTTACCTCAAACTCTGTATCAAATGTAAACTCATCATCTTTACCCTATGTCTGCTTTTTCTTCGCTTCAAATATAGCTAAAACTGCTAGCCAAAATATGAAACTGCAATTTTTGTAGTCATCCTGAGTTTCTCTCCCACATCTTCATCACTTAATGTCATCCAGTGCTATGAGTTCTCTTTCATAAAAAAGAAAAATCCAAGCTTGGATAAGCCACCCTTTTTATTCAGACTCCTTTTCTCTTTTGTCATCCGTGTTGCAACAATTCTCCTACCCCCTTTTTTCCATGTTCATCTGTCTAATCATTCCTTTGATTATCTTCCTGAAAGACATGCTGTCTTGTCATTCTCTTTGGAGTTCCCTTTCTCAAAGGCCTGAAACAATACAGTGGAACTGCTTATTGACCATAGATGCCAGGCTAGATGGGACTGAGCATTGACCAGGGTGTCCACAAAATTACTTTGCTTCAGGCACCAAAAAGTTACCAGGATAAGGATACCTAAGTTATAGTACCAGACATCTGGGCCAATGCAAATGCCTAATAATGAGGCAACTGGAAACTTTATTGGATAAAGGGAGTTTGAAGAAAGACAACAAACAATTTTGGACCTAAACCAGGGTTCTGGGAGTTAATTCTTAAGTGGGTGCTGACCAAGTGGTATTGGCCTGTTAGTTTAAGGGCAGCCTCAGCTCAAAATCTCCCTTCCTTAAAAAATTTCTCATGCTTTCCTATTGCCTAAGCAATGAAATATAAATTTCTTACTTAATTTACAACTTTTATAATAATGATGGCTAACTAATATTCCAAGCCCTTTATAAATATTGACTAATTTAGTTTTCACAGCAACTTTAAGAGGTAGGTTATGTTATAATCCTTATGTTTCACGAGAAAAATGAAACACAGAAAGGTTAAATGACTAGACCAAAGTTACCCAGTTGTAAAGGACAAAGTGGGAATTTCCTTTTTTTTTTTAACTTAAATTATTTAAACTTTTATTTTTATTTATTTATTTATTTTTATTATACTTTAAGTTATGGGGTATATATGCAGAATGTGCAGGTTTGTTACATAGGTATACGTGTGTCATGGTGGTTTGCTGCACTCATCAACCCGTCATCTACATTAGGTATTTCTCCTAATGCTATTTCTCCCCTAGCCCCCCACCCACCGACAGGCCCGGGTGTGTGATGTTCCCCTCCCTGTGTCCATGTGTTCTCATTGATCAACTCCCACTTATGAGGGAGACCATGTGGTGTTTAGTTTTCTGTTCCTGTGTTAGTTTGCTGAGAATTATGGTTTCCAGTTTCATCCATGTCCCTGCAAAGGACATGAACTCATTCTTTTTTTTTTTTTTTTTTCTTTTTATGAGACGGAGTCTCTGAGAGTTTTCTCAGCAATTTTGGTACATCTGTAAAATCAATTTATTGATGGAGGTATCAGCATTATCTCAATAATATAGTGGTTATATTTAAATTCAGGTATATTTTGGAAAAGTATGTGTAACAAGCCATACGAATTTACGTTCTGAGATGAATCACTTTTAGATAATAAGGGGAATAAGTGAAAAAATAAAGCTTAAAAATGTGTTGAAACAAATGCTCCAAATAAAGAAATATAAAATTATGTAAAATTAATCTTTAGTTCAAATTTGCAGTTTAAAAATTATCTCTAACATGATTATAATTACTACCTATATTGTTGATAAATTCTATCTAATGACTGTGAATTATGAAAAACTCTTGAAGTAATGGATGTAAAACTAAAATTATTTTTAGTGTATAGTAATTTCAGAGCTAGAAATAATGTTTAAGCACCATGAATTACGAAAATATGGAAACCTAGTGGCAAATGGAAATAAAAAAAGTAACATCTCTTAAGAATGGCCACTTTACTCAGAGTTGGGAAAATATTCCAACTAAGTTCGTGAAGTTGGATTTTAGTTATCCATAGCCAATTCATTTTGTGAATTACTTTTAAACATTTAAAATTATAGAATTTGTTCCAGGTTCCCTAAGTTAGTATGTGATAAAAGGCATGCTGAAGTTGTTTATGAACTATAGTGATTATAGTGTAGAGGCAAACAAGTCTACTTTCAAATGCTGATTACTACAGTTTGACTTTGTCTCTGCTCTGCCCCATTCCATTGACACTGAGCTATGTTAACATTTATTCATCTCCATACTGAATAATACTTGTTTAGGTGTTTCTGTGTCTCTCACAAACACAAACACACACACACACACAAACTATACTATTCAACAAACATCAATAACTTTTTTGCAAACTTACTCTCTCATATGTCTTGGCTTCACTGTTTAGCTTTGTGCTTCCAAAGGTGAAACCTCCTGCACAGCATTTAGAATATGGCTTTCTTTGTTCCTTTTATTTATTTTTATTTTTATTTTTTTTTTGACGGAGTCTCACTCTGTCCCCCAGGCTGGAGTGCAGTGGCGCGATCTCTGCTCATTGCAAGCTCCGCCTCCCGGGTTCACGCCATTCGCCTGCCTCAGCCTCCCGAGTAGCTGGGAATATAAGCGCCCGCCACTACGCTCTGCTATTTTTTTCTATTTTTTAGTAGAGACGGAGTTTCATCTTGTTAGCCAGGATGGTCTCGATATCCTGACCTCGTGATCCTCCCGCCTCGGCCTCCCAAAGTGCTGGGATTACAGGCGTGAGCTACCGCGACCGACCTTTCTTTTGTTCTTGAAAGGTGTTGAGGGCCAGGTGCAGAGTGGCTCAGGCCTGTAATCCCAGCACTTTGGGAGGCCGAGGTGGGCAGGTCACCTGAGGTCAGGAGTTAGAGACCAGCCTGGTCAACATGGTAAAACCCTATCTCTACTAAAAATACAAAAATTAGCATGGTATGGTGGCGGGTGCCTGTAATTCTAGCTACTCAGGAGGCTGAGGCAGAAGAATCGCTTGAACCTAGTAGGCGGAGGTTGCAGTGAGCCGAGATCCCGCCATTGCACTCCAGCCTGGGTGACAGAGCAATACTCTTAAAAAAAAAAAAAAAGGTGTTCAATTAATATTTGATTGAACACCCAAATGTAGGGACACCTAAATTTAGCTTCTTAACACAGGCACACACAGTTTAGTGTCATGGTTTCAGAATTTATGTGGTGGAAGGATCCCTGTAGATAAATTGCTGTGTAGGCCACATTTTTTTATATTAAATGTGAGAACATGTATGTGTCATGGTAACTAGTTATGGGAGCCTAAGACTTTTTCTTCTACTCTTTAATCTAAGCTTAACTACATGTTTTGGAATTTGAATTATTGCATCAATTGACAACATGTTATGTATCTCTTAAGGCTTAGGGATATTCATTATATTCTTTCATTTTTGTTTTAGAGAAATATTATGATGAAACATATAAAGCTATTGATACAGGAGAGAGGAAGCTTTTAAAATTTTTAGGCCATCACTGTTGCTAATCGATTAACCATTCTGCATGGCTACTGATACTTTCTTCACTATTGAATGCATGTTGCAGAGCAGCTGAATATTTTTATTTTGTTTTGTTTTCTCTCTTTTAGAAAAGATTTGAATTGCACTATTCTGCTGTGCATTCAATCTACAGCATTATATTTCTTTAGTGGATATTGGAAGGAGTCTCACAATATGTATAAAGACTTCCTGTGATTGATTGAGGGGATTGTAATGGAAGACGTTTACTGTGTTCTTGTAAAAACAGTTGTGTGACATGTAGTTGAAAGAACTTAGTAAAGCCAATATATTTTATGAAATGTGTGGCCATTAATATTTCAGCAAAAATATGTTGTATGTTACACAGACAGATACTATATTGATCCATTTGGATTTCCAATGTCAGCAATACCAGTTTTAGAAAGAGATCTGCAGATTGGCATTGGAATCTTTCTGTTCAGAAAAGGATATAAAATAGTATTACAAATATTCCTGGATATAGATAAGTAGAAATTGTGGGTTAATATAAGTTACCCGTAGTTTATAAAGCGTAGTTGAACTCTATTAGCTCTATGCATATCACATGTTCAATTGAACAAGAATCACACTTTAGACAGAACTTTTCTCATTGTTAGCTAAAAAGCAAATCCAGAATGTTTTGATCTCTTATTTTTTCTGTCCCACTTTTAATATACCTTTTTATCAAAATAAAACTCAACGAAATGAACGGCACAAATTATACAGCACAATGAATTAGAAGTAAACACAGCCATATAACCACCATCTAGATCAAGAAAGGGAACATTCCTAGAAATCCAAGAATTTTTATTGTGTTCCTTCAAGCCTCCTCCTAAATTGAACTACCATTCTGATTTCTAACACTATAGAATAGTTTTGCCCATTTTTAAGCCTTATATACATAGAATCATGTAGTTTATACTCAATTATGTTGTTTCTTTCAGTGAGCTCTATCCATGCCTGTGGCAAGAGGTTGTTCCTGTCCGTTGCTGCATGGTTCTCTGTTTTATGAATATGACCCAATGTACTTATCCATTCTACTTTGGACAGATTTTTGGCTTGTTCCCTGTTTCTAAATATTATTATCTGTTTAGAACATTCTTGTACATATCTTTTGGGTCTTAACATTCACATATTCCTAATATTATATGTAGGAATGAATTATCTGAGCCATAGGAGGAATGCATATTTTCATCTTCAGTAGATACTGCCAAATGGTTTTCCAGAATTTTCCATCTGCCACTTGTATTGCCGTACATCTTTGCCAGTGCTTTTTATTGCCAGTTTTAAAAATATTTCCATTCTGATTAGTGGGTAAAGATATCCTGTTTTTGTTTTTTAACTTGCCGATGATTACTATGGTTCAGAACCTTTAGGTAGGCTTAATGGCCATTTGGCTATTCTCTTTTAAGAAGTATTGCCTATTTTCTTACTAATTTTCAGGAGTTATATCTTCAGGACAGGAATTCCTTGTTGCTTGCGTATCTTTCAAATATCTTCTCCCTTTATATAGTATGGCATTCTACTCTTTGAATAGTGTATTTTGATGAACAAAAGTTCATAATTTTAATTTAATCTAACATAGCAATATGATCCTTTATAATCATAACATATCCTTTATGATCTGTGCTTTCGTTCTTTTTAAGAAAATCTTACTCTCTGAAGGCCGTGATGGTATTTCCCAGTGTTACCTTTTAGAAGTTTTATTGTTTCACCTTTCATGTTTAGACCTACAGTTCCTCTGGGATTAATTTTTGTATATGGTTTGAGATGAAATTTACTTTGATGCCATATAGTGTCGAATTGACTCGGGAACATGTGTTGAAGGGATCACCTTTCTCCGCTGCACAATTACATCACCTTTATCACAAATAACTGTATATGTGAGGACCTTGTTGAGGATTCTGTTGTGTAATACCATGCTGTTTTAATAACTAGTGCTGGCGGCGTGAGCTTTGTAGTTTTTTTTTTTTTTTCCTTCTTCTTTAGATTTTCTAGGGCAGGGGCTGGCAAATTTTTTTCTGTAAAGGGTCAAATGTAAATAGGAGCCAGGGCAAAGATTTTAGGCTAGGTGGGCCTTATAGTCTCTCTAGCTACTGTAGCATGAAAGCAGCCATTGACAGTACGTAAATGGATGATGATGGGGCTGTGCTTCAGTGAAACTTAACTTACAAAAACCAGCAGCAGGCCAGATTTGGCCTATGGGCCATAGTTCTCAAACCCTATTTCTAGGATATTCTTAGCTTTACACAGCTCAACAGAAATTTTAGAATCTGTTTGTCAATTTATACATACATTTATCCTTACTGTACTGACAGGGGCCTCTTGTATAGTGTTTAATAAAAGTGGTGACAGGAGGCATTCTTGTTCTTGATCCCATGGGTAAAATTTTCATGTGTTTGCATTTATTCAGATGAGTATATGATTTTTATTTTGTCATTAAGATGAAATACATGCTTGATTTTCATAAAACACGTATTTCCATAATGTTTCCAACTGAATAATGATGTATGGTCTTTTAAGTATATTGCTTACTAGGCCTTGCTACTATTTGTTAGAATTTTGCCTGTTACAACTTATATTGATCTATAAATTTACTTCTTTGTCATAAACTTGTACCTTTTGTTGTTAAGATTAGGCAAGCCTCATTACTTCTGCTTGAAAGCATTTCTGTTTTCTCTTTGAAGGAGTATGAGTAAAATTGGTGTTGTATTTTAGTTAAATGTTTGAAAAAGTTTGCTGCTAAAACATTCCGAGTCTGGACATTTCATTATAGGAGGTTTTAATATCAGATTCAATATCTTCGTTACATACATGTCTACTTACAGTTTCAATTTCTTCTTCTGTCAGTTTTGTGTGCCATGATTTTTCAGGAATTTATCCATTTAACCTGAATTTTCAATTTATTGGCATAACACTGCTTGTAATACACACTTACGATATGTGTATTTTCTGTGGGATTTATAATGATGTCCCTTTTTTTACCTTCTTATATTGATAATTTGTGTTTCTTTTTTTTGGTTCTTCTTGGCAAAGGTTTATCAATTATTAGTCTTTGCAATAATCAAATTTTGCCTTTAATGGTTATCTCTAATTAAAAAACAGTCACTGGTTACTGCAACTGATTTTTTTCTCATTTTTTGATTTAATTTGATCTTTTATTTCTTTTTTGAGACACAGTCTCAGTCTCTCATCCAGGCTGGAGTGCGGTGGCATGATTTCAGCTCACTGCAGCCTCCATCTCCTGGGTTCAAGTGATTCTCATTGGTCAGCCTCCCAAGTAGCTGGGACTGCAGGTGTGTGCCACCAGGCCTGATTAACTTTTGTATTTTTAGTAGAGACAGGGTTTTGCCATATTAGTCAGGCTGGTCTTGAACTCCTGACCTGAAATTATCTGCCTGCCTCGGCCTCCCAAAGTGCTGGGATTACAGGCGTGAGCCATTGCACTCAGCATTTCTCTTCTAAGTTCTTGAGAATGATAGCTTAACAGTTATTATCAGTCATTTTTCTAATATATGCATTTTAGGCTAAAAATTCTCTTTTAAGAGGCTTTAATTATATCCCAGTTTGTTATGTTATGCTTCTATTACCTTCCAGATTCAAAGTTATTTTTTAAAATTTGAAAATATGTCAGACTTACAGAAAAGGTGCAAATATAGTATAAAGGATTTTTTTTCCCTTTAAACTGTTTGAAAATAAGTTGCTGACAATATGCCCCACAACATCTGAATGCTTTATTTACATAAAAGACATGTTCCTCCATAATCATAATATAATAACCAGAATCAGGGAATTAAACTGATATGTTTCTACCATCTAATCCTCAGGATTATATAGGAGAAATATATAATGATTATAATGTATATGATATATATAATGCTAACAAGCTAATTTGACCTGTAGTTACACAGTCAGAATCTTGTTGACCATGTGCTTATGGTGCATTTCATTATATTTTTTCTGTTATTTGCAGTTCCACAATTTGGCAAATTGAATCTGAAGGTTGAATAGAGATTTAGTTTCTTTAACAGATCTATTGGTGGTTGTATGAACTTTTCATTGGAAAGCAAATGATGTCTTGTTTTCACTCTTTTGTGATATTAGTATCCTTTGATGCTTAGTGCCTAGATCATTGGAGATTTTCATGTATTAGTTAGAATAATGTTACACTATACCAACATTAGCAGATTATATTGCCATTCATACTTTATTTTTTCTCTTTCAGCCATAATTTAGTCTTAGTTCTGTAAGTAATGCTCACCACTACTCTATATGTCAATATTTCTCTAGTAATTATGGTTTTATAAAAGTCCATCTTTAGTAAATTCCTTAGAAAAGTTCATAGGAACAGTATTTCCCTAGTTCTTTCATGTTAATAACAATTTGTGTCCTTTGTATTGGAAGAACATGAAATCTTTTGATCACATTTTCTTTCCTTGCATATATTTAATATATTATTTCATTTTTGTTCTGTCATAAAGCATTTCTGACAAAAAGTTTTATGAAAATATAATTTTATTTTAAGCCATGTACTCATTCTGCATGAATGGCTAGTGGATTACTTTTCTTTTGAAAATAATATTAAGTACTTTCACTAGACTGTGTCTTGGTATTAGTCATTCAAGATTGATATTCTGAGTAGGTCATATTTTCTTTTAATATTTCAAATTGTTTTTATGCTTGAAAGTTTAATAAGTTGTTTTTAATATTCATTCTGATTTGCTTTGCTTTGATTTTTTTAATTTTCATGTGATAAGAACACTTAATATATGCCCTTTAAAAATTTTAAGTATACAGTACAGTTTTATTAACTATTGACATAGAACTTGCTCATCTTGCATAACTAAAACTTTATACCCATTGAACAACAACTCCCCGTTTTTCTCTCCCCCACAGCCAATGGCAACCACCATTCTTTGCTGTTTCTATAAGTTTGACTATTTTAGATACCTCATGTAAGGGAATTACACAGTATTTGTCCTTCTGTGAGTTGTTTATTTCAGTTAATATAATGTCCTCCAGGTTTATTCATGTTGCTGCATGTGGCAGGATTACCTACTTTTGTAAGCCTGAATAATATTCCATTGTATATATACCATGTTATTTTTTGCTATAAGAACACTTAATATCTACGCTTTAAGCAAATTTTTAAGTATGGAATACGGTATAGTTAACCCTAGGCACCATGCTGTACAGTAGATCTTTGGGACTTACTCATTTTTCATAACTGAAACTTGATACCCAGTCATTCTTCCCAGTTTCCCCTCCCTTCAACCTCTGGCAAACGTTCTTCTACTTTTTGCTTCTATGAATTTGACTATTTTAAATTCATCATATAAGTGGTATTTTGTAGTATCTATCCTTCTGTGTCTGGTTTATTTCACTTAGCCTAATGTCTTCCAGATTCATCCATGTTGTTGCAAATGGCAGGATTTCCTTCCTTTTAAAGGCTGAATCATGTCCCGTGGTATGTAGGCTATTGTGAATAATGCTGTAATGAACATAGGAGCGCAGATATCTCTTCAAGATTATTATTTGAGTTTTTTTGAATGTACACTCAAAAGTGGGATTGCTAGACCACATGATAAATATATTTTTAATTTTTGGAAATTTCATACTGTTCTCCACAGTGGCTGCACCATTTTACAGTTCCACCAGTAGTGCACAAATGCTCTAATTTCTCCACATCCTCAACAACAATTCTTCTTTTTTTTTTTTTTTTTTTTTTCGATAATAGCCATTCTAACAGGCATGAGACAATATCTCAGGGAAATTTGAATTTACAATTCTCTAATGATTAGTGATGTTGAGCATCCTTTCATATACCTGTTGACCATTTGTGTATCTTCTTTGGACAAATGTTTATTCAAGGTTTTTTTTTTTTTTTTTTTTTTTTTTTTTTGCCTATTTTTAAATTGAGTTATTTGGTTGTTTTGCTGCTGAGTTTCTGATTTCTTTTTATATTTTAGTTGTTAATCCCTCATCAGATGGTACACAAATATTTCCTCCTTCTGTGGGTTGCCTTTTGACTCTGCTTTCCTTTGGTGTGGAAAACCTTTTGAATTTGAGTTACTCCCACCTGTCTAATTTTGCTTTTGTTGCTTGTGCTTTTGGTGTTATAATCAAGAATTCATGGCCCAAGATCAATGTCATGAAACTTTTACCCTATGTTTTCTTCTAGGAGTTTTATAGTTCCACATCTTACATTATGTCTTTACTTCATTTTGAGTAGTCTTTTGTGTATGTGTATTTGCATATGAATATGAAATTTTTTCTACACCATCTGTTGAAGAAATTATCTTTTCCCCATTGACACCCTTGTTGAAGATCAGTTAAACATCTATGTGTGAATTTATTTATGAGCTTTCTCTTCTATTCCAGTGATCCATGTGGCTGTTGTTTCAGTACTATATTATTTTAATGACTATAGCTTTTTAGTATATTTTGAAAATCAGGAAGTGTGATACCTCGAGCTTTGTTCTTTTTCAACATTGTTTTAGCTATTCAGGATCTTTTGTGGTTCCATATGAATTTTAAGATTTTTTTTTTGTCTATTATTAAAAATGTCATTAGGATTTTGATAATTATTGCATTGAATCAAAGATCAAGATCACTTTGGGTAGTGTGATTATTTTGATCTTCCAATCCATTAACATGAGAGGTTTTTCCATTTCTTTTTGTCTTTCTTATTTATTTCATTAATGCTTTGTGTTCAGTGTACACAGGTCTTTTACCTTCTTAGTTAAGTTTATTACCAAGTATTTTATTCTTTCTGATTCTGTTAGAAAGAAATTATTTCTTAACTATCTTTTTGGATGGTTCATTGTTGGTGTATAAAAGCACAACTGATTTTTGTATGTAGATTTCATATCTGCAACTTATGAATTTGTTTATTATTTCTAATAGTTTTTGTGAAGTCTTTGGGATTTTTTTTTTTTTAACTATAAAGTCATTTGCAAACGAAGATAATTTTACTTCCTCTGTTTTGATTTGGATACCTTTTATTTCTTTGTCATGTCTAAGTGCTCTGGCTAGGATTTTCACACTATGTTGATTAGAAGTGATGAGAATTGTCATCTTTGCCTTTTTCCTGATTTTAGAGGAAAAGCTTTCAGTTTTTCACCACTGAGTATGATGTTGCCGTAGGCTTTGTGTATATGGTTTTGTTATGTTCAGGTAAAGTATTTACTAAGTATTTTCATCAGGAAACGTTGCAGAATTTTGTCCAGCGCTTTTTCTGTGTCTATTGAGATGGTCGTGGTATTTTATCTTTTAATCTGTTTTACTGTATATTGCATTAATTGATTTGCTTTATTTG
Source organism: Macaca nemestrina (assembly GCF_043159975.1). Classification (NCBI taxonomy): domain Eukaryota; kingdom Metazoa; phylum Chordata; class Mammalia; order Primates; family Cercopithecidae; genus Macaca; species Macaca nemestrina. The sequence goes on from NC_092134.1 coordinate 107,492,785, forward strand.
AATCATCCTTGTATCACAGGAAAAAAATCTCATTTGCTCATAGTATAACTGAGGTGGAAATTGAGACTTGACTCCAGAGGTGGGGCTTAGACGCTAGACCAAATTGAGGACTAGCAAAAACAGGGCTGGTGTAGAAGCAGCTTTCCATAAGATGTCTACCAATGTGCCATGTCAATTTGCCATTGCTGTGACAACACCTGGAATTAATTGCCCCTTTCCATGACAACAACCTGATGACCTAGAAGTTACCACTCTTTTCCTAGAAATTTCTACATAAACTGCTCCTTAATTTGCATGTAGTTAAAAGTAAATATAAATATGACTGCAGAAGCACCTTTGAGCTGCTACTTTGGCACACTGCCTATTGTGTAGCCCTGCTTGCAAAGAGCAGTAACTGCTGCTGCTGTACACTGACACTTCAATAAAAGTTGCTGTTTAACACCACCAGCTTGCCCTTGCATTCTTTTCTAGGTGAAGTTAAGAACCTCCCAGGCTAAGCCCCAATTTTGGGGCTTGCCTGAACTCCATCATAACCATCTGTGTTAGTTAATTGGCTTTATATGGAGGAAAAACAAACTTCCTGTCTTTAGGACAAAAGGTAGTTTTGCAACTTGGAACAATGACTCTACCAAAATTAGGCTCCTGCTTTCCCACAGAAACTGGGAGACAGAGGTGCAATTTATTTTGATGTTTACATTATATAAAGATGGCTCCTATGTTCTTGAGAAAGACATTCCCGGGTTATAAAGCTGACCAGAGTTTTCAAAATGATTTATATACATTTCAGAGAGAGAAAGTACTTGTAATTACATGTTTTCCAAAGTAAATTCTCTGAATAAAAGGAGGGAGGGAAATATTTTCTATTATCAACAGGGAGAATTAAGCCTCTTATTTATTTTTTTTAGATGGAGTCTTGCTCTTGCCTCCCAGGCTAGAGTGCAGTGGCACAATGTCAGCTCACTGCAACCTCCGCCTCCTGGGTTCAAGCAATTCTCGTGCCTCAGCCTCCTGAGTAGCTGGGATTATAGGTGCCCACCACCATGCCTGGCTATTTTTTTTTTGTATTTTTAGTAGAGATGGGGTTTCGCCATGTTGGCCAGGCTGGTCTCAAACTCCTGACCTTGTGATCCGCACGCCCTGGCCTCCCAAAGTGCTGGGATTATAGACGTGAGCCACCACCTCTGGCCTAACCTTCTTATTTTTAATTTTTGGTTTGTGTTTGTCTTTACATAAGAAATAATACAGAGAAATCGTATGTCCTGTTTCCTCACTTTCCCCAAGTGGTAATATCTTAAAAACTCTAGTACATTATCACAACCAGAATATCGACATTGATAAAGTAAAGAAATAACTATAATGTAGTTCAGTGTTTTTAGTTGTACTTTGCAAGAAGAATAGAGAAATGACTCCATCTTTCTGGAAATGAAAGTCCCATCCTTACAATTTCTTTGATAGACAATCAATAAACAATGACTGAGATCTATGGTTTATTTATAGTCAATATATTTGTGTACTGCCAATTATATTACAAAATAAAATATGAATTATTTGAGTTGTAGCTATGATTTTAATTAGGTGTGTCTCTTGTGTAAAGGCTACATTGGCATGAATAATACTGATATGTTTTGTTGACATTTATGTATGTTAAATCAGTGTGTGACAGGGTTTTGCTATATGAATGGGTAACATTTGAAGGAAAACTATGAAGGTTGTCAATGTAGGTTGCTAGCCCTTTATTTTGAAAATTAAGGAAAAAGACAACAAGATTAAGGTAAACATCTACTCTATTATCATAATTTATTCCTAACTAAAGAGCATTTATCTTTACCCAAAATATATCTAGGCTGTATATTGGAAAAAAAAAAAAACCCTGATACTCATAGTATAGTCCAGTTAGAAACTTTATGCAGTCACAATTTTCTTTAAATGTGATGCATCTAAAGTTTTAAATAAAGATAAATCACAACATGAGATTTTGTGATAGTACATGTATATTGAAAAACCACAGCCTAAAATTTTATTCCATAGTTAATCATTGATATAGTAGCTGTCTTTTCCAAGTTTTAAATGTGGTGATCAGTTTCTTGCAAACAACATGAAGTATAGAACAATGTCCAACCTATTTGTATTTTTATTTTATGGGGATTATAAAAAATTCAATTTACATAGGCATTTTGAAAAATTTATAAGCACTACTGTCAAATTTATTTTATCAATTCAGAATATTATAGGAAAACTAAGAAAAATCTAAGGTTCTGCCCTCTAGGCAACCCATGCCATTAGTTGGTGATACCAGGTGTCTAGCTAGTGAGGATTATAGACAAGGATGATCCTTTTAATATGCTATTGAATTTGGTCTATTTGTATTTTCCTGAGGATTTTTACATCCATATTCACCAAGGATATTGGTCTATAATTTTCTTTTCCAGTTGTGCCCTTGTCTAGTTTTGGTATGATGATAATGCTGACTTCATAAAATGAGTCTGAAGGTATTTCTTTTTTTTTTTTTTTAATATTTTGGAAAGAATTTAAGGAAGATTGATATTGATTCTTGTTTAAATGGTTGGTAGCATTCATCAGAGAAGCCATCAAGTCCCAGGCTTTTCCTTTTGATTACTGCTTTTGAGGTTGTTGATTACTGCTTCAGTCTCTTATTCACTATTGATCTGTTCAAGTTTCTTATCTTTTCATGATTCAGCCTAGGTTATATGTTTCTAAGAATTTTTCCATTTCTTCCGGGTTATTCAATTTGTTGGCTAAAGTTGTTCATAATAGTCCCTTATGATCATTTTTATTCCTGTACCATCACTTGTCATGTTTTCTCTTTCATTTATTATTTTATTTGTGACTTCTCTCTTTTTAAAATTAGTTTAGGTAAGGGCTTGCCAATTGTTTTGTTTATTCTTTGGTCCCTTTTAATCTCTTTCAGTTGTTTCATTAAATTTTCAAGTTTTTGTTTTAACTTTTAATTGGCAATAGTTGCATATTATATATTTATGGGATACAATGTGATATTTTACATGTTTACATTATGGGAATAATTAAATCAGGTTGTTTAAGAAATCCAGTACCTCACCTACTTAGTATTCTTTTTGTGGTGAAAACATTTAAAATCTTCTCTTAGCAATTTTGAAATATACAGTGTGTTATTATTATAGTCACTTTTTTCTACAGTAGATCATTAAAACTTATTCCTCCCGTTTAACTGAAATTTTGTACACTTTGATCAACATCTTGCCTTTCCACATGCTGTGTTGTGCATGGATTTATTTCTGGACTCTGTATCCTGTTCCACTGGTCATTTTATGTTGTTATGCCAATAACATGCTGTGTTGGTAACTATAGCATTGTAGTAGATTTTGAAGTCAGGTAGTGTGATGCCTTCAGCTTTGTTTTTTTTTTTCTCAAGGTTACTTTGGCTATATGGGATCTTTTGTGGTTCTGTATAAAACTTAGGATTGTATTTTCTATTTCTGTGAAAAATGACTTGGAATTTTGATAGAGATTGCATCACTTATGTAATATGGCCGTTTTAACTATATTACATTTTCAGTCCATGAACATAGAATAGTTTTCCATTTATTTGTGTCATAATTATTTCTTTCATCAGTGTTTTGTTTTTATTATACAGGTTTTTCACCTTTTTGGTTAAATTTACTCCTCAGTATTTTGTTTTTTTTTTTTTTTAATGTTATTGTGAATGGGATTTTCTTAATTTACTTTTCAGATAATTTGTTGTTAGTGTAAAGATACACTACTGATTTTTCTGTGTTGATTTTGTATCCTGTAACTTTACTGACTTCATCAGTTGAAATAGTTTATTGGTGGAGTCTTTAGAACTTTCTCTATATAAGATCATGTCATTAGCAAATAGAAACAGTTTCACTTCTTTCTTTCCAATTTGCATACCTTTTATTTCTTTTTCTTGTCTAATTGCTCTGGCTAGAACTTGCAGTCCTAGGTTAAGTAGAAGTGTGAGAGTGAGCATCCTTGTCTGGTTCCTGAATTAGAGGAAAAGCTTTCAGTATGATGTTAGCTGTGGGCTTTTCATAAATGTCTTTTATTGTATAGAGGTTTATTCCTTTAAAACTTAACTTGTTTTGAATTTTTTATCTGGAAACATTCTTGAATGTTGTTAAAAGCCTTTTCAGCTCCATTGAGTTGATCATATAGTTTTCGTAATTCGTTCTGTTAATGTACTGTATCATCTTTATGGAGTTGTGTATGTTGAACCATCCTTGCATCCCAGTGATAAATCCCACTTATGATAAATGATTCTTTTAATGTGCTGTTGAATTCAGGCTGATAGTATTTTGTTAAAAATTTTTGCACCTGTGATCATCATAGACAGCTGCCTTTAGTTTTCTTTTCTTATAATGTTTTTGTCTGGCTTTCGTATCAGGGTGTATTAGTCAGGGTTCTCTAGAGGGACAGAACTGATAGGATAGATGTATGCATAAATGGGAGTTTATTAAGCAGTATTGACTCACACAATCACAAACCACTGGTGTAAGTCCAAGAGTCCAAAAGCTGAAGAACTTGGAGTCTGATATTTGAGAGCAGGAATCATCTGGCACGAGAAAAAGATGAAGGCCGGAAGACTCAACAAGTCTGCTTTTCCATCTTTTCCTGCTTGCTTTATTCTAGTGTACTGGCAGCTGATTAGATGGTACCCACCCAGATTGAGAGTGGGCCTGCTTCTCCCAATTCACTGACTCAAATGTTAATCTCCTTTGGCAACACCCTCACAGACACACCCAGGAGCAATACTTTGCATCCTTCAATCCAACCAAATTGACACTCAGTATTTTTTTTTTTTTTTTCTTTTTTTGAGGCAGAGTCTTCACTCTGTCGCCCAGGCTGGAGTGCAGTGGCACCATCTCGGCTCACTGCAAGCTCCGCCTCCCGGGTTCGCACCATTCTCCTGCCTCAGCCTCCCGAGTAGCTGGGACTACAGGCGCCCGCCACTGCGCCCGGCTAATTTTTTGTATTTTAGTAGGGACGGGGTTTCACCGTGTTAGCCAGGATGGTCTCGATCTCCTGACCTCGTGATTCGCCCACCTCGGCCTCCCAAAGTGCAGGAATTACAGGTGTGAGCCACCGCGCCCGGCCAACGCTCAGTATTAACCATCACACAGGGCAATGCTAGACTTGTAAAATGAGTTTGGAAGCATTCCCTTTTCTTCAGTTTTTGGAAGCGTTTTAGAAGGATTGGTATTACAGATTGATTGTCCTTAATCTGAAAGCTCAAAATCCAAAATACTCCAAAATTTGAAACTTTTTGAGTGTTGGCATAATGCCACAAGTGGAAAATTTTACATGTGGCCTCATCTGATGGGTCATAGTAAAATGCGATCAAAACTTTGTTTCATGAACAAAATTACTAAAGTTACTGTATATGATTGCCTTCAGCATATGTGTATAAGACATACACTGAAGCATAAATAAGACACACACTAAACCATAAAACAAAGGAGTTTCATGTTTAGACTTGGGTCCCATTCCCAAGATATCCTAATATGTATATACAGTATTCCAAAATTTGAAAAATTCTGAAATCTGAAACACTTCTGTCCCAAGCATTTCAGATAAGGGATAATCAACCCGTATTTTTTCTTTTAATATTTGGTAGAATTCTGTGTGAGTCATCTGGTCCTTGTTTTTCCTTTGATGGGATATTTCTTTTCTATTATTATTGATTTAACCATTTTATTCTTTATTTGCTTACTCAGGTTTTCTCTCTTTTTTAAATTCAGTCTTTTTGGGTTGTATGTTTCTGTGAATTTATCCATTTTACCTAGGTTATCCAATTTGTAGGTAACTTGTTTATAGTTGTCTTTCATGATCTTTTGTATCTCTGTGGTATCAGTTGTAATGTCTCCTCTTTCATTTCTGAATTTATGTATTTGTCTTCCCTTTTTTTTCTGTCTGACTAAAAGTTTGTCAATTTTGTTTACCTTTTCAAAAAATCAATTCTTAGTTTTATTGTTATTTTCTATTATCTTTCTAGTCTCTATTTTATTTATTCTTGTCTGATCTTTATTATTTTCTTCCACAGACTTTGAGCTTAGTTTTTTCTTTGTTTTCTAGTTCTGTGAGGTATAATGTTGTTTATTTGAGATCTTGGTCTGCTATAGGCTGCTATGATCTATTACATAGAGCTGGAACAGAAGTTCTCATTTCTGATGATAATTGCTGCATGTGGTATATGAAAAATTAGAGATAATGCAAAGGTTTGAATGATTTTATATTTTTCTAGAGGGGGTTTACTTTTACTTATGTAGATACAGAAAGGCTAGTAAAAGTTCACCTTAATTCCTTAAACATTTGAATGACGCTAATCTGGCTTTCATGGCTCCTGAGGGTTGTTCTTCTGATTTATCCTTCTCGATTGTAGCCCTTTGGAATCCCAGCCTAAAGGTTTGTTGACTTATTTTTTTTTTGGTAATTTTTCTCTCTCACTTTTTAAAGGTTTAGACATATTATAAATGGAAAGAAATATAGACCGAACATGCATATACACTGCTAAAATCTCTGACTAGTTTGGCCTTTTTTTTTTTCCCCCCAAAAAGAGCCTTTTAGGGCTTCTTTCCTGGCCTCTCTTTTGTCCATGTTTTTTTGTTTCATAAATTGTAACCTTTTGTTAGGTCTCTGGTGCTTCCAAAATGATTTTTTAAAATATTTCGTCTACTTTTTCTAGTTGTTCTCAGGGGGAGAGTTGGTGTAAGACAACATAATTTGTCACTGGCAGAGTAAAAGTTTGCTCTGATCACTTGTGAATGAAAATAATTCTCAGGTTAGTTTTGCAATGTTTCTATTTTCCTGCAAAATTCATAGTACAAAATTAAATTAAATAAAATTCACAAAAATAAACATTGAGAATTTAAAAACATCAGTGCTCAAACTGTGCCTAGAGATCATATCTTATGCAATACTTTCGGGAAAAGGAGAAAGTGTTGTAAAAGTTTTACAAAGGGAATAATGAAATTTAATAATTCTGAAATATCTAAGAATTATTGCCCTGGAAGAGTTTTAAAGATAATCGATCAAAAGTTTGTTTTGAGTTTATGAAATTCATTGTTGTTTATTTTGTAATGAATGCTAGTCCACAACATTTATAGAGCATCTGTGTGAACTATTTTGAGATATTCAAATACTTCAGGGTTGGTGTCAATACATTATATTTTTTCAAGTTTATTTTCAATTGGATTTATATAACCATTTAAATTAAAATAATCTAACTTAACATAGTCTGCCCAGTTCATTTAAAGATGTTTTGTCTCACATAAATGAACATCCAACTGATATGTTATAAAATTAATTCATATTTCCCAATAAGGATCTCTTGGATAAACTGAATCAGTTTTTTTTTTTCATTTGGAGGGTGAAACATGTTACTAATCAAATAATTAATAGCAAGTAATGACATGTTAAGTTTCATAAGATATTTTTATTTTAAAGTATATGATAAAACTTTAATAATTGTTTTAACTAAAGTTTTAAAACACTATAATATAATTTTAAATGCTGGTAGACTTTAGTTCTATGTTTTATGTGTGAAAATTACAGAGACATGATGTAGGTACTCATTTGTTGGTGGTTAAAGATTTAGGTGACTTCCTAGAAACAGAAGATCCTAAAAATTGAATGACAGTCACTTATGTGAAATATTTTGTCATAACCAAGAACATTAGAAGGAAGTCATTTTACTTCTCTCTCTCTCTCTGTGTGTGTGTAGTGTGTACATGTATTTTTATATCTGTAGCTACATCTCATTGATCTGTAGTATTGTAAGATCTAGATAAAGCTTTCAGATGTTCTACTTGTTATAATAAAGTGAGTTTTGGATTATTGGATTGTGAAAAAAATGTCTTGGATAATGAATTATATAACAGAAATATATCTCTTTCTCTTGGAAGAAGAGGGCTGGGGATTCTCTGGTGAGGTCAGTGTTTTATTTCCAAGAGGAAGTGTATGAGAATGTAAACCTTCTGTGTATAGCTGTGTGTGTTTGTATGTTTGGTATCCTTCATGCAAGTTGGATATTTATAGTCCTAAATTGCGCTTTTAGATTAAATTTATCTTAATATTATGTCAGAATATTCTGCCTGCTGTACTCATCTATTTTACTCTTGTCTAATCTCTGGAAACTGTGGCCGTATATCATGGCTGCTAAGATTTAATTATAACGTAATAATTGAATTAAAGATGTGCAGTTGTTCAGATGACCTTTTTTCTTCATCACTTTCACTTCAGTTGACAAGTGAATGTGAGACTGGATGGTTGTGCTGGGCCTTCATAATATATTAAAACTTTCTGAACATTTTAATCAAAACATAGTTCATCTGCTTGGTGCCATAAATAGATGAAGTTACTGAGTGTTCTTCCCATTACTACTTCTCTGAAGTAGTTTAATAATCAGTTGATTTGGAAATGAGGAGTATTTCTATTCTATTATTTTCTGCAAGATTTGTTCCTAAATTGGGAAAGTAGCTATTTATCCGATTAGCTCAAGCATAAAACAAAGGAAAACTTTGAAAGACTTGATTGTGAATTGTTTTTCATTTTTTGCTTGGAATTTTAAAGGGAACATTGTTTTATGGTTTTAACAAATTTAAGTTTACATACTTGTTTTTCAAATAACTGAAAATTTTCATACTTGGTGAATAAAAGAATAGTTTCCTAACTACAAGATTACGAAAACGTAATACAGTATCATTATGTAAAAGTGCTTGGCTTCCACATATTTGTACATGTACATTGTGCCTGTGCCAGAGGTTATTGTAATTAGATTCGTAAGTACTTTTGATAATCTAGTATTATTGATATTCAGAACAAGACTTTTTAGGACACAAGTTAAAATGCTTTAAAATGTAGCTGTTTCTGGGTGTATAACATCAATAAATATTATTAATAATTGTCTTTCCTTAAAATTTTACACCCCTTTGATAGGCATACAATGATATGCCACTGCACATTTTCCAAAGAATTAGCAATTATTTATTTAGTAGTATAAGACATTAGCTAAGATGTAAATTTTATTTCAAGTCAAAAAGATTAATCACTTGGTTGATAGCTAATACATTCCAGCATCCAGGAAGTAACCGACGTATTTCCCATGAGCTGAACTAGTCATAACATATGTGTAGATTTCTTATTATTTCCAGTTTTCACTTTTTATAATAAAGTGAACTAAAAAACAGGAAAGCTGCCTGAAAGTTTTTTGTTTCTGATTTTAAAAGTAAATTGTACTCATTGCAAGAAATTGGGAAAACCCAGAAATGCATAACACATTTTTAAAAATTAGATGATAATTACATTCTCGTACACTGTATTCTATTTTTTTCTGTATATATATATACACACACATATATATGCACATATATGCTTATGTTTTAATCAAATTGGCATTATGCTACACATATACCAAAATTGGTATTATACTATACATTACCCTTGATATTTTTTCTGAACAATATGTCTCAGATCTCTTTTATTTAACCATTTGTTCAATTTTATTCAGGTGTAAATCAAACACATATCTGTGTCCTGTTCTTTCATGAAGCTTACTGTCTAGTGGGGGAAACATAAACATTTTATTTTTATTTTTATTTTTTTTTTTGAGATGGAGTTTCACTCTTGTTGCCCAGCCTGGAGCGCAATGGCGCGATCTTGACTCACCGCAGCCTCTGCCCCCTGGGTTCAAGTGATTCTCCTGCCTCAGCCTCCCGAGTAGCTGGGATTACAGGCATACGCCACCACGCCCGGCTAATTTTGTATTTTTTTTTTCTTTTCTTGTTTTTTTTTGAGACGGAGTCCCACTCTGTCTCCCAGGCTGGAGTGCGGTGGCGCGATCTCGGCTCACTGCAAGCTCCACTTCCCACGTTCACGCCATTCTCCTGCCTCAGCCTCCTGAGTACCTGGGACCACAGGCACCTGCCACCATGCCCGGCTAATTTTTTGTATTTTTAGTAGAGATTTGATTTCTCCATTTTGGTCAGGCTAGTCTTGAATTCCCAACCTCATATGATCTGCCCACCTTGGCCTCCCGAAGTGCTGGGATTACAGGTGTGAGCCACCATGCCCAGCCAACATAAACATTTAAATGTATAATATCAAAATATAAGTTTTATTAAGGGGGAAGACAGGTCCTGTGAGAGAGACTAACTTTAAGAATGGAGCACCTATTTCAGATTGATGTTTAGAGCTGGTGTACTGACATTTAAGTAGAGGCTTTATAAAGGATGAGGAAAAAGCCATTTAAGAATGGGGTTAAGAACATTCTAGTAAGAGGAAATAGCAGATGCAAAGGCCATGAGGTGGGAAAGGGTTTGGTGTGTAAAAGGGCCTACAAGAAAGCCAGGAGTCTGGAGCAAAGAGAAAGAAGGGATACTGCCTATAATGAGGGTAGAGAGGAAAATAGGAGCCAAGACCTGTAGACCAAAGAAAAGAGATTTCATTATAAGTACTATGGGAAGCCATTAAAAATTTTTGGCTGGTGGAATGACATGGACATGTTTACATTTTCAAAAGATTACTCTGGATGTCACATAGAAGATGAACTGGAAGGAGAACAAAAGAAGAAGCAGAAATGTAAGTTAGGAGGCTCTTTGGGTAGACCATGAGAGGGACGAAAAGCTTGAATTAGGCTGATAATAGGAGCTATGGAGAGAAGTAAACAGCTGTGAGGCATATTTTGGAGTTATAACTGATAACTTATGGGCTAGTGATGAATAGGAGTTGGCAGATTAAAAAGAAAGACTTGAGATTGATGACTTTCATTTATGGCCTGATAAATCAAGCGGATAGTGGTAGCATTTATTGACAAGAAGTAAACTTGGTAAGCCACCAGTATTAGGGTGATATTTGTGATACAAAATAATTATTTTATGCTTGGATGATACTTTTGAGGGATCTATAAAACAACCACTTATATAAGTTAAGAAAGCAGTTGTATGCATGAGTCTGTACCCAGAAGTGAGTCTCAGAGCTGATGACATGCCTTTGGAAGTTATCGTGTAGATGGTATTTGAAACCGAAAAAATTATCCTGGTCTGTTTATGTTGCTATAACAGAATACCTGAGACCAGGTAATTTAAAAAGAAGAGAAATTTATTTTCTCACAGTTCTGAAGTCTGGGAAGCCCAGGATCAAGGCACTGGCATCTGGCGAGGGCATTCTTGCTGTATCCTAACATGATGGAAGGCAGAAGGGCAAATGATGGCCAAATGCTGTATGAAGCCTCTTTCATAAGGGCCTTCATTCCATTCATAAGAAAGGTGCCCTCATGGCCTAATCACTTCTTAAATGCTCTGCATCTTAATACTGTCATGTTGGTAACACCTGAATTTTGGAAGGGATACATTCAAACTATAGCAGAAACAGATGAAATAACCTAATAAAAAGTGATTGTATAGGGAACAAGAGTGCCTTGAACTGAGGTCTGCCAATGAGATGTTGAATACTTGAGAATCTGAGAAGAGGAGAAACACAGAGGAATGTGGTGTCAAAAGTCAGGAAAGACGGCTTCTAAAAAGAATGAGTGGACAGCTGTGCCACATACTGTGGAGAGGTCTGGCAAGATGAGGGCCAGAAGTGACCACTGAATTTGGCAATATGAAGGTTACTGGTAATATCATCAAAAACAATTTCAGGACTGTGTGTTAGAAGACATATTGTTATGGATGTAGTCATAATTTATAGATTATTTGCTAAAACCAGGACTTTAATGGCTACAAATTAATCTTCACTAGAGATAGCAGAGTATACTTAGTCACTCCTATTGCTGAGGAGCAGCATTCTATGAATAATAGGCTTGTGTGTGTTTTAAGGGCTAATAGGCTCTGGGGAGTTGCTGGCTGTACCTCAATGGGGCTTACTGTGGGAAATTTCACTTCATTTTAAAAAATTCTCTCTGAGTGGGAGTTTGGGTTAAAAATCCAAATACTTGGGAATATGGGTACTGGCTGAGTTTCTCTTTGAGAGTGTTGTGCATTTGCAACTTCGGTGCTCTCTGCTCTGGTCTGGAACCCATCTTTCCTCCCAGCAGTAGGAAGAGTGGGAGGGTGGAGGGTCCCTCTTGTTTATACTTGAACTTACTGACCTCTGCACAGTTGTCTTGAAGTACACGAGCACTGCCAGCCCCTGGTTATTTGGGTATATTCTCTTATTCCGACTCCCTTCAAATTAGAAAATTAAAATGGATAGGCTCATTGTTGGATCTTCTCCAGGGCCTATGTTTTACGCTTAAATAGAGGAAAGTCCTAGAACGAATGCAGATTTTATAGCCAAAGTGACTTAGGTTGAAACTCTGCCTTACTTTTCTTATCTCTAAAATGGGCTAGTTCTATCATGCAGAATTATAGTAAATATTTAAAGTAACGTATGAAAAGTGCTTGGAACAAAGTAAACACTCAATAACTGGTGGCTGTAATTGATATTATTGTTTAAAGTAAATTCTTGATATTATTGAAATGTTGAATTAGTGACTTGGGTTATAATTTGTCTGTATGATATTGTTCTGTGATATAAAACATTGTCCAATGGCATAGACCTCTGAAAATTTGTTCTTTTTGGGGGTGATCCGTTGGAAGTAGCCTTAGTAAATCCTATGTCATCAATATTTTGTACTATGGTTTTATCATTACAATTTAAGAAAGCTTCACATTTTAATGGATTAGCACAGTTCTTCTGTTTTCCTATTAAAAAGATAATATTTCATTGAACTTTAATAAAAGTTGGTTCGTGATAAGACAGCATGCTTCATTGCCTAATGTTGCTCAGAACTAAAGTTAAAATTCTCTCATTAGAATTCCATGGGAGTTGGGAGGGAAGAATGTAAGCCAAGGATGGAAAAGAGATGTAAATTTTATATTTGTGCTCTATCTTTGGGAGAAGTGCCAAGTGGCCTTCTTTCACATTGAAAGGAGGGAGGACTAGAAAGTGTAATATTTTTTCCTGTTTTCCACTTGCCCTAAGATGGAGAGACTTAGTTTTTCTAAGCTAAAGTGCAGCATATTGCTTTAAAAGATGCAAAAAGAATAGGTTCCATTTTAGCTATCTAGATATGGTAAAAATTAAAACATGATTAATCAGAAACAACTGATTGTTGTGACATATGTGTGTAGGAGATTTTCAGAGCATTCTCCCCAAAACATGGCTAATAAACTGCATTGTATATGGGACTGTTTTGTATAAAAAGAGGAAGAAGGTTATGAATACTTTGATCTCTTCAATTATAAGAATATGTATTGCCTGGCCTTCTCATATACAAGGTTAGGAAATATATTTAAATTTTAGGTAGAAATAACTTCTTTTCATTAAAAGAGGATTTAACTTTCAAGTAGGGAGAGGAGAAGGAGAAGCATTATGGTTTGTCATATGAATTTTGGGGAGAAGCTGATTTTTGAATGAACTCAGGGCTTGTTTTCTGATTTCCCTGAATAAATAAGAGAGATGATTTGATCTCTAAAAAATTTTTTATTATTTGGATATTTATTGCTTATTTTTTAAAAGAACTGTATGATGTTATGTACTGTACTTGTAATAAGTAGCCATACAATGTTTAATTTTAAATTCTCTCTTTCCACAGTTTGGAAGAACTGAAGTAATTGATAATACTTTAAATCCTGATTTTGTAAGAAAGTTTATTCTGGACTACTTTTTTGAAGAAAGAGAAAATCTTCGTTTTGACTTGTAAGTTCTACTACAATTTGCATTTAGAAAAATTTGATTTTTAAAGACAGTATTACTAATGTAAGGCAAGGTCTTATGGTTGCACTGAGTTCTAGATTATATTGGCAGGAAACCATATTAATTCTTTTCAGAGTGTGACCCAAGCAAGCCCCTTGCTTTGCATTTTGTAGGTCTGAATACGTATTCAATGAATAGGTGAGCAGTTTAGCCATGCAGGACGGTGTATATGGATGTTCTTCCCAACTGCCCTGGGCTTCAGTGGATTTCCTACAAGTTCTATGTATACTCCAAAGTTATCACATCTACTCCTATGGCTGATGTCTCTCAGATCTTTGTCTCAGCAGCTTCTTAGCATAGCACCTGGATCCCTGCCTAACTATGGCTTCCGTTCATCCCTTGGTAGTCTTGTATTTTTCCAAGGGCCAGGATAATCGAGTCAGCATTTTAAATATGTTAAGTATTCTTGTTACTTTGATACTGAATCTGGCATATTAAAACATTACTGTCAAATCCAACTTCCTGTCCACAGAGAACCTAGAGTCAGCCTGTTTATATTATTAGAGAGTTTTTGTTCCACAGAAGTGAACTGTAGTGATTGTTGAAGTATTTAGATATGATTAAAAGGAAATCTGTTGTGGGGAGGTGGGTAAAATATGCTTAAAATATCAAAATAATTAAAGGAAATTTATGAACATTAAAAAGATAAATGTCTTGTTTTAAATAGCTGAAAATCCTGATGTACCATGCTTTTACAATTTATAAATACTTTTGATAACAAAAGCTATCAATATCTTATTTGAAAAAGTCATAATTTGCTTCATAATTTAAAAAATGAGAGCTTTTTACTGTTAATAGGCTTTCTCATTTTCCTCTAAAATACGCACAGTAAAATAACCGGCAGCGCTTGTGTTTAAAAAAGATCTTAAACTAGCTTCTTTCTTCAGGAATACTAAGTATTTGTCATATTTATCAAACAAAATTTATTACATCCATATTTGGTTTTTTATTTTTTAGAAACTCTTTTCCAAATAGTAAAAATGAGGCTTATCAGAAGAGAAGATGGAATGTGGCAACTTCCTGATGATGTTTATGATACAGGCTGCACTCAGTGTTGCCACTAAAAAGCAGATTTCAATCATATAGTATGTGGTTGAAACAGATATCAATCATGCAGTATGTGGTTGAAGTCTCCCATTATTCTGGGCCTTGGTAGCAAGTGCTTTTTAAGAATTTTCTTTTACACCAGCATGGGACTCTTAATTTTTCCTCCTTAATCCCAGACTTAACTTTCTGTTTAAACCAGGCTCTATTTCATGATTCTTTATTCCCCCTATTTGTTTTTTTCTTTCTTTTTTCTTCCTTTTTCATTCATCTGCATTATTTTCACGGTTGAAAGTAATCAATATTTATTACAAACTTTAAGTGATACAGACATTTAAAATGAAAGCTTCCTTTTATCCTAATACAAAAAAGCATCGTCCCCTGCCCCCCAAACCTGCAAATGATTCAGTGTATATGCTGGCAGATCTTTTTTTTCTTTAAGCATACAGATATGCATACAGGAATTGCAATAAATATATTTTCCTTTACCTTGTATTTTGCAGGTATCCTTTAATGCCACAAAATATGCAAACACCACATTCATTTTAAAGGTTATATAATTTCCATTGTTCAAAAGAACTGCAATTTATTTAACCAAACACTTTCTGATGGGCATTTGGCTGGTTCCATTTTTTCTACTACATATATCCTGCAGTGAGTTTCCTTGGATGCAAATCTTTTTGTAATATATATTTATATATAGTTTACGTTTTGAGAGGACACATTACTTAAGAGTCAAATTTTAGGATTACAGGATGCAGACCGGAGTATCCACTGTCTGGTTCTAAATCTTTGAAATCAACTTCGTGTAAAAGTTGATTATATGAATTGAGTCATTCTTGTCATACCCAACTAAATCGGAGTCAAGAGGCCAGGGGAAAAAAGCACTTACAGCACCTGTTCCAAGAATTGAATTTTCCACAAGGCCAATTGCTGAATCCGTTCACTGTAACCCTAAAGAACAGTCATGACCTGCCATGACTCTATGACTGGTTTTACCTACACCATCACTCACCAATCACCACTTTTGCCAGCTCCCAAAAGCTTCTGTAGTGCCAATGAGTTTTCTTTCAAAACAATATATAGCATTTCTCTTTCTAATAAAACTCCCAACCTTCTCTTTGTTTTTTGGACATACTGCATGAAAACCACCCTGGTCTGTGTATATGCGCCCTGAATTGCAATTCTGTGCATCCCAAATAAAATATTTAATTTAGAGATTCATCTCTATATTTTATTTTAATTTCAACATTGGAGATCCTATAAGCTTTGTTACTTCCCTAAACTCCTTGTCAGTTATTTAGCTCTGATTTTTAGATCCATGTCCTGCTCTTCATTCATTATGTGATACTCAAAACTCATCTGTTCCAGGAACATTTACCTCCGAGTGACAGGAAACTATACAGTAACATAAATCAGTGTTAAGTAAATAGATATATTTTAACTTTCTTAACTTCCTAATTGAAGTTGAAGCAATTTTTACAGAAACAGTGTAATGTTTGTAATGTGAAAGCATATTGCAAAGTGGAATTAAATAAGTATCATTTTACCTTTTGTATGTATTTGGTTAGTTTCAGAAATTCAAAGAATATCTCCATTTTATATGATTGCTGAAAAGTTCAAACAACTAGGGCTAGAAAGGGTTACCTGCAGAAGATCATCAAGAAGAGTAACAAGCCCATCGTCTTAGTTCATGTAGTGTCTTCTCTATCACTTTAATTCCTTTTGATTTTCCATTTTTTAGAATACTCACATAATAACCTTTAACCTGAAAGAACAGGCTTATTATTATCATCATCATTATTATTATTGTGATTTCTTCAGGATATCTATGTAAGTAAATGTGGAAATAGTGTAATAGTTCATGAGTTATGTATATATATTATACCTGTGGTGATTTTTAAAATACTTAGCAATGTGTTATTCCTAGTAAAAGTAACATATTCATGATAAGAAAATTGGAAAATAAAAAGATTAAAGTAGCAATACAAATTACCAGTAGTCCCAACCTCTACCACCCAGAGAACTACTGCAAATATTCTGACATATTGGCAGTATCAATCCTAAGTAAATATATACTGAGATTAATCTCTAAGAAAAGGGTTTATTTGGGAATAAATATAATAATTAGAATTGCAATTGGACACGTACACACGCATACCAGAATGGTTTCTGGTGCATTCAGAGAGCAAAAGGAAAGGCTGGAGTTTTATTGGGAAAAGAGAAAAATTACATAGGTTATTTTGAAAGAAAGTTTATTGATGCTGGTTGTGTTTTACAGAAGCTAGCGATCTCTGTTTGGTAAGGGGTGGCAATTACTAGGTTAAATTTGTCTGAAGATCATAGCAGGTCCTTGAGGTTTTGGATTGGGCTTGTGAGACAGTTCTTGGAGTAGGTGTTTGTGACTCCCAAGTGATTTTCCCCGTGGCTCTGCTGCCCCTTCAGCCCTGATTCTGTTTTAGTTGGGTTTGACAAAAATGGCCTCATTTTATCTGATCAATTTTTTTTGCAGTAACATAGTTCGTTGAAGGAACAGCATGCTGAAGGATGCGCTAGTGTAAATTAACCAACAGATAGATGCAAATGGTTTTAAGAATTGTTTTGGATTTCCTTAATACCTATTGATTTTGTAAAATTCTAAAAAATTTAAAAAAGAAGCTTTGAACATGTTTTATCTAAACTGGAGAAATGGCTTTTATAAACTTAAAAAAAATTTCAGTGCTTAAACAATTGTAGTGACAGTGAGAGAAAAAGAGAAAGACATAGAGAGAGACAAATTATTTCTGCTACCACTGACCCAAATTCTTGTAAGTACTATAATAGTTAACCGATATTAATTTTTATTATTGTTACTATGTTATGTCTGAGATATATTTTCAAGATTACCTTATCGGCTATGAGTCCTAAAATTCCCTTGCCTTTTTGATCCAGTATGTACTTATTCTCAAGAGACATGGTTTCTCTCGTCATGTTATGTAAATATCACAGAGAAAGTAATAAACTTTGACATTTATTTATTTTTATTATAATTATCACACTGATGATAATACAGGTTACTCATAAATCCACTTTGTTGTCATGGTTGAAAACTTTATTATTGGTAGAGCAGCTGTACCAAAATGCATTTGAACAGGAAGTGTGGCTAGCCTTATCACTTCATAGTATGTGCCAGATATAGGATAATTTAGAAATTACACTTCTCATTCGTGTTTCCATTCAGACTGGAACACTAAAAAGGGATTCCTGAGTCTAGATATGACTTACCTAGAGAATTATTTTCTTTCTTGATAAATAAAATGGTGATAATCATGAAATGTATAATGTTACCATAAAATATTTTAGATGGATCTCAACACTTTGAGGAAAAATAAGTTGTTTTATTTCTTCTAGTATAGTTGTCTCAATACAATGTCAACTGTGATTTTTTTCCACTGGTTAAGGGCTCGCTTAACAATGTCAAAGTCTAATTTCATACCTTTTCAGTCACTTTTGTTTCTTAAAACCATGTTACTCTTTTAATTGTTAGATACTTTTTATTTTAAAACTTTAATCTCAAACTTAATTTAAGACTTTTCACTTCCTCTCCCTTCAACTGGAGCTGTTGCCCAGCTCCTTGCAGGACAGAAGGGAGGTGGGAATGCAAAAAGGTAGGTGGTGTTGGGAGACTGAGATGTGGTTCTCCTACTGTCCAAAAAATCCAGACCTTATATGGGAATCAGCCTCAGGGGACACATTTTAAGCACCCTGCTTGTCTTGTCCTTATGGAGGAGGGGCCAAAGAGGACATTATTCTATGTTTTTCATCTCTCAGAAAACACTTTCTAGAACTTTCCAGTGAGTTTCTCTTCCACTGATGGCCCCAGGGTGGACTTGCAGCAGGGCCCCATAGCTTACTGATGAACCAGATGCAGTACTCCCCTTCTTGCAGGCATCCCAGATTTTGGAGCCATACTTTACTTGGCTTTGGGGAGTAGAAAGAACCTCCCTACTGCCCCCCAACAGAGAGGGAAAAGTCCTCACTTATGAACAGTGTGTTCACCTGGCGATGGACTAGTCCCCTGAACTTTGGGGAGAAAGTATATGACCCTGCGATTGACTCAGTAGCTCTGAGCTAAGCATGATCACATATTTTGTTTTTCTCTTTGGGCCTTAGTTGCAATTCCAGAAATACAAGAAAAATTTCCATCATTATCTGTTACTCTCGAATCAAAAACATAATCCTTGAGGTGCACCCAAATCAGCTACTGCCAATTCATTACTATAGTAGTAAGGTTTCAATGGCAGGATGAAGTTGTTTACAAAATTTGTTACTAAATTTAGGCACAGTGGATGCATCCTCTTAGGAGAAACCACCAAGCTTCTTCTATGATGATATATTATCTCTTCCTTAAAGAAAGTATGGAACTCATAAACAGATACACAGGTACACGTATACATTGTAAGCAGTTAGGATGTAGTGTTTATGTTGTGACCTGTGAGAGTGAGGCCTAGAGAAGTCTTGATATATTTAGAAAAGCTAGAAGAAAAATTGTGTTAAAAGAGAGATGGTAATTTTAGGCTAGGCATGGTGGCTCACGCCTGTAATCCCAGCACTTTTGGGAGGCTGAGGGGGTGGATTACTTGAGTAGTTCGAGACCAGCCTGGCCAACATGGTGAAACCCTGTCTCTACTAAAAATAGGAAAATTAGCCAGGTGTAGTGGCGGGCACCTATGTCATCCACCTATGTGAGTCTGGAGGCTGAGGCAGGAGAATCACTTGAACCGGGAAGGCGGAGGTTGCAGTGAGCTGAGATTGCACCAGTGCACTCCAGCCTGGGCAACAGAGTGAGACTCTGTCTCCAAAAAAATGAAAAGAAAAATGGTAATTTCTAATGCTTTATAATGTAACATATTGTATTCAGGTGTATTATATAAATTACCTGTGAGATAATGGTATTTAAAAAGCTTTGTAAAATACAGTGAAAGAGGCTTGTATTTGAAGATACTTACGCTTTTTGTGATGAAAACTTTTTCCTTTTACTTTTTAACTGAACATTCGATGTCATTTCTCCCCAATCCACACTCG